>NC_056744.1:331891986-332114486 GCF_019279795.1 Protopterus annectens | reverse complement strand
AGCATCAACAAACTCTACAATAATCTCAAAATGTTGATGTCCAAGAAAACAAAGACAAGGACCCAACAATGGAAAAGCACCCTCCGCAGCCTTAATAGGCAAATAAGACAACTTGTCAAATTGTCCAAGAGCTCCTTTGAGAAAAACCTAGCAAGTACTGCCAAGGATAGCCATAAGGCCTTTTACAACTATGTACGTAAGCTAAAGAGTAGGGCCCAAGCATCTGCAGAACTGGTGGTCAATGGCATCACACCACTGACACCACAGAGATAGCGAACCTGCTAGTGGATAGGTTTTGTGAAAATTTCACTCCCTTATCCCTTTCCCCTCCTAACTTACAACAGCCCCCCCACCACACCTTACATATCTGAAGAGCAGGTCCTCAAAGCCCTGTCCAAGGCAAAGAACATGGCCTCAATAGCACCATATGACATTTCAGGCTAACTTCTAAACAGGCTAAAACATGAACTAGCATCACCACTAAGTACTCTTTTCAATCATAGCCTAACCACAGGATTTATTCCTATGGAATGGAGAACAGCTACAGTTATTCCTCTCCACAAAAGTGGCCTAACAGGCCTGGGGAATTACAGATAGGTTCATAGGTAGGTACTAGGCTATCTGCCCGAAGGCATTTAAAAGTCGAGCTGGAATGTGTTGGCTTTCGCCACCCCCTTATATTAGTTCCCTGTGCCTCTGTCCAGCAGAGCCACTGAAGTGATCCCCGGGGTAAACTTTCTGTTTCCCATCCACTCATCAAGGTTTCTCTTGAAGAGGGTTAGCGAGGAGCTCTGTCTAATGTAGATTGGAATCTTGTTCCAGAGCATGGGAAGTCCCTGGGACAGGAATCTATCCCTCCTGCATGTCCTATTCATTGTTGTGGTGAGGTTTAGATCCCTGGAGCATGTGGCACGAGGGGATACGGTTTTCTTTAGGTGGAGCATGTCTATCAATTCTGGATTGGACATGGCCTTGTATGTCAGGCAGAGATCACCTCTGAGTAGGCGGTATGCAACCGAGTACAGCTGGAGTTTCTTCAGTCGAGCTGCATAG
Organism: Protopterus annectens; assembly: GCF_019279795.1. NCBI lineage: Eukaryota > Metazoa > Chordata > Ceratodontiformes > Protopteridae > Protopterus > Protopterus annectens. The sequence continues at coordinate 332,113,433 of NC_056744.1, read as the reverse complement.
GGCATCTGCTTGAGGCCAGTGATCCTCTTGGTGAGGAACTTCTGTGGTCTTTCCAGTTGTTGCAGGTGTCTTGAAAGGTACATCCCAAATGGGACATTGTACTCTATGATGGGTCTGATGAGTGATGCATAGAGGGGCCCAATGACCTCTTTCGATCTGGATGCAAACCCTTTTGTGATTAGGTGGGCCACATAGAAGGATTTTCTAACCACTTTGGCAATGTGATTATCAAAGGAGAGGTTACTATCTACTTGGGTCTCCAGATCCCTTATTACGTCTTCTGTATTTAGAGGGTTACCACCTATGTGGTAGTTTGTGGGTACTTTGTTTTTACCAAAGGGGATGGCTATGCACTTTTTGGCATTTAACTTGAGGCCATGGTTTTGACACCAGGTATCTGTCTCAGTGAGACCCTTTTGGAGGATGTCTGTGTCAGCCGGAGAGTCAATTATAGCCCCTAGTTTGCAGCCATCTGCAAACCTGGTCAGCCATAGTCCTTCTGTGCTTACCTGTACCTCTGAGAAGTAGATGCTGAACAGGAGTGGTCCTAGGACTGAGCCCAGGGGAATGCCACTTGTAACCGGTTTAGAGTCAGACCTAGCTCCCGCAACTCTTACCTTGTGGGTTCTGTCCATGAGCCAGTTGGCAACCCATCTCGTGACGTAGGGGTTTATGTTCAGGCTGGTGAGCTTGTCTATAATACCAGAGTGGGAAATGGTGTCGAAGGCCTTTGTGAGGTCTAGGTAGGCTGTGTGGACCACCTTTCCCTCATCTATAGCCTTGGTAACTGTCTCAAAGAAGTCCACCAGGTTTAGGAGGCATGATCTGCCCTTAACAAAGCCGAACTGGGTAGGGTCCAGTGTTTGGAAGTTTCCAATGTCTCTGTTAATGAGATCCATGATGATGCGCTCCATAGCTCTGCAGACTAAGCTAGTCAGGCTTATGGGGTGATAGTTCCCAGGGTCCATTGTGGCTCCACCTTTGTGGAGCGGAATAACCGTTGCTGTGTGCCACTCTGTGGGCACGTAGTCTGTTGAGAGGCTGAGTTTGAGCCATAAGCCTGACCAGTCTCATCTGTAAGGCCATGGAATGCATCATTATGGACCTGATAAATAAAGACATAGGTGGCCTCCAAACCCTGGACCCTACCCAATTCGGCTTCATGAAGGACAGATTATGCCTGTTAAATCTGGCAGATTTCTGTGAAAGTGTGACCAAGCCCATCAATGAGAGCAGATCTGTGCACACAGCGTACCACGACCTGGCAAAGGCCTTCGACACAATCCCACATTCAGGCATTACCGATACATTCAGCAAACTGAATGTAAACCCCTTCGTTGTAAGATGGTGTGCCAACTGGCTCACAAAAAAGACTCACTATCAAAGTGTGTGACTCCAGCAGACCTCTGCTACCAGTAGGGTGCCACAGTCGTCAGTGCTGGGACCCCTACTGTTTGGGATATACTTCTCAGATGTTCAGGTCAAAACAAAGGGGTTGTGGCTGACCAAGTTTGCAGATGACTGCAAACTAGGTGCAATCTCAGAATCCCCAAATGATGTCAGTAAACTCCAGGATGGTTTTGCACAGACCAACAACTGGTGTATTAGTCACTGTCTCAAACTGAATGCAAAGAAATGCATCATCATTCCCTTCGGCACAAACAATGTCCCTTCACACTATCAAATCAATAACAGTACCCTAAGTACCCATAAAGTGGTAGGGGACCCGGGATTACAAGTTGACTGCGACCTTAACTTCGACCACCACGTGGCTACCATTGTAAGGAAAACTTTACATGTAGCTCACTTGATTAGTAAAGGCATCGTCTCAAGAGCAAAAGAAGTTATAACCCCCCTGTACTCAGCACTTATCCAGCCCATAATTGAGTATAATGCCCATTTGGTATGTACCTTACTAAGCATCTACAGCAATTTCAGAGACCTCAGAGGTTTCTACAAAAAGAAGATCAAGGGCCTGCAGCATGTGCCTTACAAGGACCAACTAAAATCCCTGTCATTATACTCCGTATCATATAGGCTTATTAGGGGAGACTTACGCCTGGCCTACAGAGCAACACAGGACCCAAACCTAATGAACTTACTGCATATCCATAAATCAAATGGGTCTAGGGCTACCTGTTCCAGGGACTTAAATATGGCCTGCAACTTAAATAGGACATTCTGGAGGGTCAGATTTATCTCCCAGTGACTGCCACGTCTTTGGAACAGGCTACCAATTCATGTGAAACAGAGCACCTCTATGACTCTGTTCAAGAGGAACCTGGATGAGTGGATGGGGCAACATAAATTCTTAACAGGGATAGTACCCACAAGCCTCCTGGACATGGACAGTCATTACTAAATGCAATCTTTGGTATTGACCAGTACCTCTACTGTATTACATTGGGTTGAAACAGCTAGGTTAAAAATGGCCTCTAAGTCAATAGCCTAGTAATCTCTTATGATCTCCTATGATCCTATGATTACACCGACCAGGGGCACAAACACACCAGATCTTGTCCTCACTAATATGGGAGACTGCTGCAAATCACTTAGTGTAATGTCCTCTGTGGAAAGGTCAGACCACAAAATGGTCTTCTTTGAAGTAAAAATAAAACAGCGATAGTGTAGTGTACTGGCTCACCAGATGTGCAGTAGCAAGCACCGCCCAAAACCCTCCCCTGTTGTTGTACGCCAGTTGGAATTATTCAATATTCATCCGGTGTGAATGAATATTTATTCTGTTTCCGAACTGTACGATGCCACAATTTTTTTATATGCTAAACATGAAATGACAGCAGGTTTTGAAAGCAGATATTAGAAGTATGCCTAGTAATTGTAAAGAATGTTGATTCTGGATCGGAGTGAAATTTTCGGTAATAACTCATTTACTTTACACACTATTCCTTTCTTGATACTTAGTTTCACATAGATATAATCTGCGTCCTTAGACCTATTGAATAAAACTGATGATATTAATGCAATCCCTTGTCTCTTACCAGATCATAATGCAACTTGTTTAAATATAACATTCAGTCTTAGCAAAAAAAAAAAAAAAAATTAAACAGCTTTGTATTGTGTGTGGGCTCAGGAAAATATTTTTTTCCTGTTTCTACCTGTAGTGATCTTTTTAGCAGTTTAATGTTACACTGTACAAATGCATGTCTTCCCAAAATATAAAAAGGATGGAAAATGTCTTCATTATATACAGTCAGATGGGCGATAGTGTAGTGTACTGCCTCACCAAATGCACAGTAGCAAGCACCGCCCAAAACCCTTCCCCGTTGTTGTACGTCAGTTGGAAGTATTCGATATTCATCCGGTGTGAATGAATATTTATTCTGTTTCCGAACTGTGTGATGAAACTGCATTGACTTTTTACATTTAATGTTTTCTGCAGAGCGCTTCATCTCTTCAGCCACTATTCTTGGACAAAATTAAGTATACATACTAGCCCTGGGACTCCTTTCTTGATATAGAGCCGTTAAGGCAGTTTATAGATTGAGGATTTGCAGCAACATGCGTTTTCAGCAGAGCGATATATATAACTCTATAGAGTATGACATTTTTAGTAACTATACTCCCACTTGTTTTCTCTCAAAATCACACATTTTGTGATGATGTGCTTTTTAACTGTAATAACTATATCTGAAACTTTAAAGGACAGTTCTGTAAACTCCCCAATCATTGACATTGCAGAGATTCTAGCTCCGTCTTTAGTACCCAACTTCTCAACTGTCCAGATTTTTGTGGACTGCCCAGGTTTTTTGCTTCCTATTTTTGGTCTGTTCCTCATAAAATGTGGGATTTTCTGGCAAATCATCAGTGATTAATGTCACTAAATGTCAGGGTTGTAGCCAGAAAATTTAATTTTGTACTTGTGTGAAGTTATCATAAAGCTGGTATCATAAAGCCATGGTTTCTCTCAGTTATGTCTTGAAACTGTACTCAGGTGAGTACAAAGAATACGCCTAGCTAGACGTTTGAGTTTCAGACTTTGTATCCTTCAAGACATGCATGCTAACGCAAAACCTTTTAGTATATCAACTTTCTAAGATAACAAGATTAATAATTTAAAACTTGTGCCTAGTTTGATGGCTTGTTCCCACCATTATTTCTGCACGTGATATTTGTACAGTACAATTGTTACATTCGGCCACATTAATTGTATGCATGATGTCACTGCCTAACATGAATGGCATGTCAATCATGCCTCATTTCATATGCAACTTTTCCTGCCAATCACTGGAGCCACGTCCACTCCTGCGCAGAACTGAAGGTGAGCCAGTACAGTACACTATCGCCGTCAGATGTTTGTCAGAGGCATAACTTAGAACTCTCAGGGTCTGAACTTGAAGTTCAGGCATTTTTTTAGGTGCAAGGTCTAAGAACAAAATGCCAAAATCTCAGGAACACTCAGTTTTCTTACCCCATATATTGTTTAATGGATTTTGCTGTTTGCATAATTTATTGCATGTTCACACAATAACCAGTACCTGTTAGTTGTTCTAAGCCAAAAGGGAAAGATGGGTTTAGTTAACATACATCACATGTTTTGTAAGTATACTTCAAGCACCCTATAAATTCTGGTGCTATAACCATACATTCAAGTAAAATTTTAATCTAGTCTAAAGATTATCAGGACATGGAAAGCTTCAAAATGCAAAACATCACAGGGTCTGCTTGTTTATAAAGTACCTAAATCAGTAGCAGTCATGACTAAATCCTTATACCCTACAGTGAAGTACATTTGATTAGTTACTAGCCCAAACTGGTTCTGAGTTCCTTCACTGCGTTGTGTAGTTCTGCTACCTTGGTAAACTTGCATCCATAAGCTTCTTAATTACTACACCATGAGTAGAAGGTGTGCTGTGGCTACTGTTCTTATTAAAGTTCCATTTTGTATTTTTTTTTTTCATTTATGTTGTTTTTCTTTTCAGCTTTTCCCAGTTAGGGGTCGCCACAGCGGAACTCCGGTCCGCTAATGATTGGCAGTAGATTTTTATGGTGCCGAGTTGCTAGCCCGACGCCCAACCTTCAGCGAAGGCACACACATTCATGCATGTCTTTTGAAGGCCACTCGACCACGGGGAGGACATGCAGACTCCACACAGAAGGCACTCCAGCCAAGAATTGAACAGGAGAACCTCTTGCTGTAAGGCAACAACGCTACCGCTGTACCACCACGGCTTTGAAAATTAGGTACCAGAGACATTGCACTAAGTAAATCAGTATACAATTGTACTGTAAAAATATCTACATTCGGCCACATTAATTGTATGCATGATGTCATTGCCTAATATGAATGGCATGTCAATCATGCCTCATTTCATATGCAACTTTTCACACCAGTCACCAGAGCCATACCCACTACTGCGCAGAACTGAAGGTGAGCCAGTACACTACACTACTGCCAATAAAACCCAGAACCTCAGCTAATCCTAGAATGTTCAAGCACTACTCCAAGGCTCACAGGCCCACACATGCTATTACCTGATAATGTGACAACATTTCAAGACCCCACAAACCCTGAGAACTCTGCTGCCTCTGCACAACTGTTCACAGAAACTTTATACAAGCATGCTAATCGCTGCAGAGAGGAAGCTGTACCCACCAGGAATAAGTACAGAAGTAACTAAAAAAAAAGCCACTGTGGTGGAATCACATCATCTGGATGCTCTAAGGAAGGAAGAAAATCATGGCAAAAATTAAGAGGTGTACCACCCCGCAGGATAAAAGCACCCTCAAATTAAACAAACTACTCAGTGTAAACATAATGTCTAGCAAAGCCAAATCTGAGGCAAATCTGGCCTCCCAGACCAAAGACAACCACAAGAATTACTGTAGTCTGTAGCCTGAAAGACAATACACAATTGTGTGCAGAGCTCATTGTTAAATGCAGCCACATATACTGAGCCAGAAGATATAAAAAACTATTGGCAGACAAGTTCAGCTCTAACTTTGGCCTCTCTCCTTCTCAATCTCCTTCTGAAAAACATCATCAAATATAACCGCTCTGCTATCACTAGGAACAGGTCTTTAATGTCCGCTGTAAGACTAAGAACACTCCATTGATGGGCCCAGGCATGAAACTGGATCTATCAGGCCCTCCGGATTGCTATTTAAACTGTAGCCACCAAACAGGCTTCATACCTAATGAATGGGGAACAGCAACAGTCATCCCTCTGTCCAAAGCTGAGCCATCTACAGACCCTGGAAACTATAGCCCCATAACCTCACTAGTCTCATATGCAAATTCATGGAAAGAATTATTATGGAAATGATCAATAATAACACAGGAAATCTCGAGACACTAGACCTAACCCAGATGGGTTTTGTCAAGTGCAGCTCTCTCTTACTCAACCTGGTGGACTTCTTTGAGAAGGTCACTAAAACAATGGTTGAGGGCAGAATGTTTCACACTGCCTACCTTGACCTGGCCAAGACATTTGACACTACCCCACTCGAGCATTGGTTGACAAACTCAAGAGGTTAGGTGTAAAGGTACCTTTATGTTATCTGGTGGATACCCAGCTGGCTGACAAGAAGACTGTTTTTAAACACCTACATGCATGTGTGTATGTGTATTTGCAAATGTATATATAAATGTGTGTCTGTTTTACATGTAATATACAGACACACACACACACACACACACACACACACACACACAGGCGTACTGAAATAACCAACCATAAGATAGCCAACAACAGAACTACGGAAAGTAGGACACAATGTGAGAAACTAGCAAGTAAACACTGAAATAAATGCTCACATGAAAGTGTAGTAAAACTGGTAACCTGTAAAAAATAAAACAAACACTACTTAAAGCATAAAACACTAACAAAAGTTTAAATTACTCCCATATATAAGATGTACACTTACCTGTAGGTTCGTTGTATGGTATAATCAGGTTATGTGAAATCCACTCTCTACTCTTGATTTCATCTGCAGATGACCTTCACAAAGTCTACATACAACATGACCATCCACAGCCATCATCTCTTACACTTGGCACAGTAGGACCAGTGCTCTTATGCCCACCTTCTATAAAGCCTATTGACTCTTATTCATAAGCCTGCTACTTATTCATAATAATAATAATAATAAATGTACTAGCATCTCTTTTAATGTTTTGTTGTGACTGTGAGTTCTCAACTGAGCCAATTTCAGTAGAAACCAAAAATCATTTCCTACAAAAAAAAAAAAAAAACCTACATCCCACCCTCAGAAAAAATGAAGAAAATTAACCATCATTCTTCACATGTCCTTCCTGCATCTTTGTGCGTTTCATCTGGGCATTCTGGTTTCCTCCCGTCTTACAAAGACATGCATCTGGAGTGATTTTCCCCAGGCCTGCATTGAAAATAGGCTCTGCCCTACTCAGACTTTCCTATATATATATATATATATATATATATATATATATATATATATATATATATAAAACAATATATATATATATATATAAAAATATATATATAAATATAAATATACATATAAATATAAATATAAATATATATATATATATAAAACATGTGAGTGTATTATAGGATCATAGGAAGTTACTAGGCTAATGGCCCTAGGGCCCTTACAAGCCTAGCGAAGTTCTACCCTTATTTCCATGACCAGCACCTATTGCCTCTGTCCAAGAGGGACACACATGGAGCCCCTGGGAAAAAAAATTATGGTTACCCACCCAGTTGTTCAGATTGCATTTGAAGAGGGCCAATGAAGTGCTCTGTGTGACTTGAAGTGTGAGTCTGTTGCAAAGGTGTGGTAACCTCTTGGTGCCAGAGCCATGGGCTCAAGCTCAATGCCAAGAAATGTATAGTTATCTGCTTTGGGAAAAAACATGTACCCGTGAATTACCATATAGGTGGCAGTACACTAAACACCGAAAGTGTGATAAGAGACTTAGGGACACAGGTGGACAGTGGTCTCACCTTCGATAACTCCCCTCTGTAGGAACTGGCACCAATGTCCAAATCTACACCAAAGAACTATACAAGCATTTATATAGCTGCATGGAATCAGGAATACCTAAGAGGACAAAATCATCCTCTGCAAGAAAGAGTAAACCTGTCTAGTGGACATCTGCAATAAATAAACTATATAACAAAATGAAAAAATTGCTGTCCAGGACCAAGAAGGAGCAGGTGCCCAATTGGAAGCACTCTCTCCTTAGCCTGAACAAGCAAATAAGAGCACTAGTGAAATCCTCTAAAGCCAACTTCGAGTCCAAATTGGCCACATCTATTAGAGACAATCATAAGGCCTTCTTCACATATGTCTGCAATCTCAAAGGAAGCACCCAGATCTGTTCAGAACTGGTGGTCAAGGACACTACATACACAAATGCTGTAGATATAGCCAAAGTACTGGCTAACAGATTCAGTGAAAACTTCACCTCTCCTCCCCCCCCCATCAGTAAAAAAGGACATCCCCAGTACCTGTCCCCCTCCCCTTATCTCTAGGGAACGGGTCATCACTGCCCTCTCAAAGGCAAAAAATTCAGCCTCCATGGGACCTGATAACATCCCAGGCTGCATCCTACCATAAACTCAGACATGAACTCACAGCACCATTAGGTACCCTATTCAACTAAAGTCTGAGTACTGGCTTTGTCCCAGCCAAGTGGAGGCCAGACACCGTCACCCCTTTACACAAAGGTGGAGAATCCACCAATCCAGGAAATTATAGACCCATCAGTCTAACTAGCCTGATCTGCAAAGCCATGGAACGGATTATCATGGACCTTATTAACAAGGACATTGGCAGCCTCTAAATACTCGACCCCACACAGTTTGGCTTTGTCCAGGGGAGGTCATGTCTGTTAAATCTGGTCGACTTCTTTGAGACAGTCGCCAAAGCCACGGATGAGGGGAAGACAGTGCACACCACCTACCTTGACCTTGGCTAAAGCCTTCAACAATATTCCCCACTCGGGCATAACAAATAAACATTCAACTAGACATCAATCCATATGTTACCAGATGGGTAGCAAACTGGTTCACTGATAGAAGCCACCTAATCAAAATAGGGGAAGCCACCTCAAGCAGTAGACCCATATACAAGTGGCATAGCCCAGAGACCGGTCTTGGGGCCTCTGTTATTCGGGATATATTTCTCTGAGATGCAGGCCAAAACCAGTGGGCTATGGCTGACCAAGTTTACAGATGACTGCAAGCTGGACGTGGTCATCAATTCCCCTAGTGATGTGGACGTCCTCCAAGAGGGTCTCACCCAAACAAATGACTGCTGCCAGAAACATGGCCTCAAGCTGAATGCCAAAAAAATACATCATCATCCCCTTTGGGGAAAATGACATCCCCACATACTATCACATTAATACCAACGTCCTAAGCACTCAGTCAGTTGTGAGAGATTTGAGCACCCAGGTTGATAGCAACCTGACTTTTGACCACCATGTTGCTTCCATTGTACTAAAAGCTTTCTACTTGGCCCACCTCATAAGTAAGGGTATCACATCGAGGGACAAGGAGTTCATAACATCCCTGTATTCTTCCCTTATAAGGCCAATTATTGAGTACGATACCCTCTTCGGCATGTACCTCGCAAAGCACATGCAGCAGCTGGAGAGACCACAGAGGTTCCTAACCTGGAGAATCCAGGGCCTCAAACATGTACCCTACACAGATAGGCTAAAAGCCCTGTCGCTCTACTCAGTTTCATACAGACTCCTCAGAGGTGACCTCTGTCTGGCATACAAAGCAATCTCAGACCCCGCCTTGATGGGACTGCTGCATATCCGCAAGTCAAACTCCACTCAAGTAACCCAGACGTGCGACCTGAACCTGCTCTGTCACATCAATAGAGCTTGTCCTCCCAGAGACTCTCTCATCTGTGGAATAGACTCCCTCTCCACATCAAGCAGAATACTTAATTATTCCTTTTTAAGCTCAACCTTGGTAACTGGATGGGAAACAGAAAATACATCCCTGGGATTCCACCTGTGTCCCTGCTGGACAGGGGCTTTGGGTGTTGACTTGTCTAAACAAGGGCTAAATTATTGGCTAGGCTTATAAGGGCCCCAGGGCCAATAGCCTACTAACTTCCTATGATCCTATAGTGTAGGTATTAGGGAACTGAAATGCTACTTTGCCTCCTTTTTTGTGAAGTCTGTCTAACCTTATGGCACTGAACCCTAAACAAAATACAATATGTGTTTGTACATACATATATATATATATATATATATATATATATATATATGTATGTATATATGTATGTATGTATGTGTGTGTATAATAGACATATATATATATATGTATATATATATATATATATATATATATATATATATATATATATATATACACACACACACACACATTTACCCCCCCCCACACCCACACACACAGACTAGTCTGACTTCATGCCATTGGCGGGGGGGCTGTAAACACAAAATCTGAAAGTCTTGACAGCCAGGTAGCCAACTGTGCTGACCAGCTTCAGGTAGACCTGAACTGTGCTCTTAGAGATGGATGGTGACCAATGTACAGAAGGTACTTATTAGCTAAAAAAATCTAACTTCAGTATAAAACACAGAAATGTTTCCGTTTCAGAAGTTCATATATGTCTCTTGTAATACAGCAGTAATTCTTGTGTCACAGGAACTGCGTCTTGAATAAATGAAAATCAGAGTTTATTGAAGTAAATTAAAGCTATCACTAGCATATGCAAGCTCCATCTCTTGTTAGAAAGTAGCAGCAATAAAAAGCTGGGGTAGCATACATTTTGTTTTGAATTATGTGAAGTATGAAACTGAATTGTCTTACATTTAATTACCGAAATTCTTTTTATAACTTGTCAGAAAACCACACTGATTTTGAAAAGTACAGACAGTAACATGCAAATTATATCCTGAGATATCAGGGACATTAAAGGGGTATGCTACAACAAAAGATACAAATAGAGCACAAAAACAAAACTTAAGTAAGCAGCTGATTAACTGAAACAGTTACAGTTTTTTACTAAGTGATAGCTTTTATTAACACTTGATTTAAGTATGTTAAAACAATTATAAGCAGGTGCCCAGTTCTGAGGATTTTTTTTTTTTCTGTAGATCTTAAATCCATAAACAAGTCCCTATCTGACTCACTTGTTACTGACTTACAAAGAATCAAGGGCAGGAAATTGAGGCTGATAGATTCAAACAATGGAATACCAAAACATATCGTTAACAGTTTAGAGCCTTATTCTGCCGCGGCAGCTGCATGACAGTTGGTACTTTCTATCATACACCTCATCTTGTTAACTTAAGAATTCTACCCAAATCCTAAAATGATTGGGGCGGGGGAGTAAAACAAGAAGCGAGAGTGTTTAAATAGAACACTAATTCACTTAAAAATGCTAACAATGTGCTTTACATCAATATTCAAAACAAAGTATACAGCTCATTTGATGTACATGGAAATATCCATTGCTGCAGATAAAAAGAGCTTTAAATTAGAAATAAATGGATTCGCAGATATGTATACTTTGCAAGAATTGCAACTGGAGTGTATCTATGGTTGTATAGCAGATGAGAGATGCCACTATGATCGCAAAGCTCTCACTTCCATTTATGCACTTGCACAAAGTTGATAAAAATGCCGTAGCATACCTTTGGAGAAGGAGGAGTACAAAACTGAAATGTCTAATTACTTAGTGACTGCAGTCCTCCGGAACTTGCAGAGAAACATATTTTTTTAAGAAATAGAAGTAATGGTAACCAGTAAAATTTATTTATTTTATTTATTTTTTTTTATTTTACTTTTGTTGACCGGGCTAGTCCAACTGGATACATGTCCATTTTCAGTGGAGGCCCGGGGAGAAAAGCTCCAGGATCATGGTAAGTTAAACCAATACAATGAATAAGTTACAACAAATAAATCAAGTAAATACAAATACAATGTTGTTGTTAGGACAAGTAAATACAGGTAAATACACTGACGCTTACAGGCCCAAATAAAGGAAACAAGAATGAAAATTATGTTTTGAAGAGGTACAGAATTAAACAGCTAGACAAACAAGCAAAATAGTGGCCTCTTGGGTTTATGGGTTAGGTGGAGGCTGAGAGAAGCCTTGGACAGGCAGGGATGATAGCACTTAGTCTGGATTGGAGCACGGCGATAACCATTGACATTTCAGGTGTGCTCTGAGGTGTTTTTAAACTGGTACTGAGATGACGTGAGTCTTAGGTTGTTTGGAAGGGCATTCCAGGATTTGCCAATAGAATTGGCATATAGTGCTTCACCACCAGAATTGTTGGCTTTAATGGTCAGTACTTGTAGGCTATTGGAAGACCTAAGGGACTTAAGGTTGAGTACGGGTGAGTATTTTGTTCAATGCGGGGGTTTTGTCTGGATGATTAATAATTTTAAATGCCTCAGTTAGCTGGTTGAGTTTGAGAATATTAGGCAGTTCTAGCCATTCCAGTGACCTTAGATTTAGGCAGTGATGGGTGCGATAGGGCATTCCAGTTATGAATCTGGCTATGTGATTGTATGTCGTAGAAAGTTTGTTGAGCTCTCTCTTATTGAGGAAGGAGAATATCGGGGAGGCATAAAGGAGTGTGGAGAGGAGGTGGGTTCGGCAATAGTAAGTTTGGTGTGCGGTGTTAAGAAAGCCTTTATTCTATACATTGACCCAAGTTTTTATTGACCGATTTAATGGTTAGATTTACATGCATATCAAATTTAAGATTATGGTCTATGGTCACCCCTAGTAGTTTGGTGTGGGGTAATGGGTAGATGATGGTGCCATTATTGGAGGACACATGGAAGGTTGGGTTATTGGTGTTGAGGGGTTCTATAGCTTGAGCAGTAGCTGGGGTGGGGAAAAATAGAAGTAATTTGGTTTTGGTTGGGTTGAGTAAGAGTTTAAGTTCCGAGAACCATTTTTCGACAGTGGAAAAGCAGTTTTGGGTGGTGGCTTGGAGTTTGGCGAGATACATCAGAGCAGATCAGGGTGGAGTCATCTGCATATTGAATACAAGTGGCCTTGGGAATCTTGGAGTGTAAACCATTTATGAAGATGGAAAAGAGAAGGGGACCGAGAATAGATCCTTGGGGACACCAATATTGGTGGGGAGGAGGTCTGATAGGCTGTTTTGCCACTGAACCGCCTGTTTTCTGCAAGAGAGGTAGGCATTGAACCAACTTATGGTTGGTTTGCTAAGATGAAAGGTTTCCAGAGACTGAAGTAATAGTTGGTGGTTGACCATATCGAAGGCTTTCGATAGGTCTAGAAAGCGCAGAGGATATTAATTTATTATTGCGGTTGTGGTTGACTGAGTCAACAAAGGAGAGGAGAGCAGTGGTTGTGCTGTGATGGGGGCGAAAGCCATGTTGGGTGTTCGATAGGAGGTTATTTTGTGTGAGGTGGTTCATGAGTTGTTTGTGGACACAGCGTTCCATAATTTTGGCTAGGGGAGACAGTATGGCTATGGGTCTATAGTTCGAAGTGTCAGTGGAGGACCCTCCTTTATGGAGGGGGATGATAAAGGAGATTTTCCAAATAGAGGGAATAGATGCTTCAGAAATGGTCCGATTAATTAAGATTGAGACAGGGTAGGCTATGACGTCAGATGCTATTTGTAAGTATTTGGCTGGGAGCAAATCTGCTGCTAGGGTGGTTGGTTTAAGTTTTTTCAAAAGGGTACGAATGTAGGAGGTGGAGATGGGTTGTAGGTTGAAGGCAGTTTGGGTTTTATCTATGGTTGGGGTTGCCACTGAGGGAGTCGTGGCAAGCTTACTGGCTAGGGACTGGATGGTCTCAGTAAAAAGAATTAAAGGAGTTGGCTTTTTCAGTTGGAATTTTATCCTTGAGATTTCCAGGGCTGGGCTGAGTAGATTTACCTGGATGTAGGAGGTGGTTAAAACCAGCCCAGAATTTTTTGGGATTATACTGATGTTTGTTTTGGAGGTGACAGAAATATTGTTTTTTATCAGACTTAACGGCTGCTTTGGTTGAATTTCTAAGCTGGAGGAACTTGATGCGATCTAAGGGGGTTTTTGTGGTTCTCCATTTATTCCAGGCCTGGTCTCTGATTCTAATTTTGATTTGGTATCTTGTGTTAGCCAAGGTGCTGTACGTTCCTTAGTTCTAGTAAATCGTTTAGGAGCATGAGAGTCGAGTATCTTGAGGAAAGTGTCATTGAAGTATGATACACTTTCCTCTATAGGAAGGGTTTTTAGGATGTGCCAGTTACAGGCCTTGAGATCAGCTAGAAATTGGTCAGGGACAAAGTTCTTGCTGTTCCTTACTAATCTAGTTATGGGGGGATTCGTAGTTGGACATTTGTGTTTTATAATAAAGGTAGCAAGGTGGTCACTGAGGTCGTTGGGAAGGGTCCCTGTGGTATAGTTATTAGGATTCCTATTAGTAAGAATCCAATCAATGATGCTCTCTTTTGTTGGGCATGTCCAATTCTAGTGGGAGAAAGAATATTTTGGGAAAAACCATGTAAGTTAATGGGGAGAGGATTTGATTGAGCAGAGTAGAGACCAGTCAATATTAACATCTCCTAATATTATAGTTTCTTGGGGATAGTTAGTAGCGAGCCAACTAAGGGTTTGTTCAAGGTTTTCAACATTGTTGCCTGGTGGTAGGTAGGTTACTATGAGATTAATACTTTTTTGTCTGTTTAGGGATAACTTCAGGGCAATCAGTTCCAGGTTAGGAACTTTTGGGGGTTGGAGTAAATTCATTGTAATGCTCAAGGAATTCTTGAACATTACAGCTATTCCGCCTCCTTTCTAGTTGTACGATCGGCCCTGAGGATATTATACCCAGGTGGGATAATTTCCTCATCCTTAGTACTTGGTTTGAGCCACGTTTCTGATAAACACATAATGTCAGGGGAGTGGGTTTCGAGCATGGCATGTAAGCTATGAACTTTATTGTTGATGCTTCTTATATTGAGATGAAGCATAAAGAGGGAGTCCGCTAAGCTTCTGGCTGGATGGAGGAGGTAAGGGCCTAGGTCACTATTAGGGCCTGGGTTAGGTGGATATCGCCTTTTGTGATGGGTTTTTCAAATATTCTAGTATTTTTTGTAGTCTAGTTAGTAGTTTAAGATGGTCCCTTGTTGAGGATACTTTAGGGTAACGAAGAGTAATGTGAGTACTTTTAGGGATCAGGTGAGTAGCAGGGTAGAGAGGGAGGGATGAGAGTAGTGGGATTATGGGAAAACAAGGAGGTCTGACCTTTAGGAAGGTAGATTCCTGTTAGGGCTTGGGTTTCATATGTTGTTAAGAGATACGTAAAATAAGAAGTAAAAGTACAAGGGAAGGGTGGTATATGAGTTTCTATCCATGGTGATGGGTGAGGTCTCTGCGTGGATAGAGCTAGGGGAGGTACCTTGGTCAGTAGGAAGCTGGGTGGTTGGTGAGAGTTAGGTAGGTGGGCGGAGTAGCCTTGGTGGTAGGGATAGGCAGAGAAATGGAGGGGGGAGGAGTGGACAGTTGTGATTGGGTGGTGGTAAGGGGGATGGGCTTGGTGTCCAAATAAATGTAGAGGTAGTGGGGGCGGGTGAGAATAGGGGGCAGGGAGGGGAGCGGAGCAAGCCCGAGCGTAGCGAGGCTGAGCGGGGACTACACCACAGGGATTTCCCTGGGTCTTAAAGGTAACCAGGTTAAATGGCAGCTTCCTTAGTTTTAATTAGAAGGAACCTGTATTTTTTAGGAGTTATTCTGCCTGGTTCAAGTGGTAGACTGCTAGGTATTTAGGCTAAACAGTAGGAAAAGGGTAGTTATTTATTTACCCTGAGTTGCTTTTTTGGAGTACTTTTAGTTAGGTTGTAGGTTGTATGTGCATTCACACTGGTGGGGTCTTGTGGGGTCCTGTGCCACGCGGAATGCGTCTGTCTTTGGGGCTACCTAAGGTGGAGATAACAGAGAGAGATAGCTTCTTTAGTGTTAAGTAGTTTGGTGCAGTAGTATACAGATAAACATTGCAGTCAGTTGGTACAGCACAAAATATCAAAGCACAAAATATTAATTTCAGCATGAATCAGTGATCTACAGCAATATGTTACAGCTTGTAAAAGTGTGCAGTGGTTTTAATTCCCTTAGCGGCTTAAAAGTACATCACAAAGCACGCTATTAATCAGGTAAAGCAGTTGTTGCCTTTTTAACAAAGTGAACCACTAAATTCCCTTAGCGACGGTAAGGGTACGCCACAGGGTACACAATTATTCAGAAATAGCGTATACTACGAGATAAACTCATACGCTACGTAGGAATTACATCTAAAACAAAATGAACCCATTAAATTAATTTAGCGACGCTGAGTATACGCCACGTGGCAAGTAATTAAACATGCAGAGCGTGTAATGCAAGGAAAACCCATACTCTATAGGATTGACAAATTAACCAAAATGTGCTCCAGAAAAAGAGCAGCTTAAGCTTGTTGTCAAGACTGTTGTACAATATTAGAGAACGTGGAGAGATATGCTAAACCAAAATATAAGATACAGCAGGAAAACTGCTGACTAAGTGTAACTGATAAAACTAGAAACAGTTATACTTCAACAGTTTTCCTGGCAGCCTTTATACTGTTTGCTTTACGTATTCTACACAGCCTACAAACGCTGTCATGATAAATACATCTCTCAACGTTTACAAATTCTGGACAAAGCCAAAAAATATTTTGAGAATAGTGGTACAAATGGACAAAAATCTGAAAAATTCTTTGATATTACCCTAACTTCTTAAAAGCTAACAGAACAACAAGTTTGCTTCAGCAAGTTCAAGGCAATTGAAAGTTAACGTCTGGCATCATTAACTTTAATCTTCAACGATTTACAAGAAAAGTAAACATTTACAAGACAAAGCAACAATACGATGCAAAATCAGAGGGTTTCTGAAAAATCTCAGCAGCTGAAAGGTATTGTAGGGCAAAATAATAACATCTTCACTCAGCATTTAAATGAATGCAAACATATCCAGAAAAGTAGAACATCAGCCCCAAAAACAGTGCACTAACCGACATGTTAACTACAAAGTGGTGCATAACCCGGTGCACATAAATAATAGCATACTACTGGTGGGCATTCCACGAACCACTTCAGGAAGTACATACTGCCACATTTCATACAATTTACATAAAATTAAAAATAACAAAAATAGTTAACTATTGCTTCTGTGTGGAGAATAAGCACACAAGTCAAGTTAAAACAAAAATAGTTAACTATTGCTTCTGTGTGGAGAATAAGCACACAAGTCAAGTTAAAACGAAAATAGTTAACTATTGCTTCTGTGTGGAGAATAAGCACACAAGTCAAGTTAAAATGAAAATAGTTAACTATTGCTTCTGTGTGGAGAATAAGCACACACAAGTCAAGTTAAAACAGGTTCGGCAGAGCTTATTTAACTAGTGACCAGAATAGGAACCAAAATGCAGAGATTTTACTCCCAAGGGGAGATAAAACAGGATAGGGAAAAGGCATTAAGCAGGGAATTAAAGAAACATGATGCTGTGGGTGGGATGTTTGAGTACAGTCAGGTGTGATGTCACAAAATGGGAGGTTATTAACAAAGTTGATGGACATGTTTAGGATTCTGTTCGAGGCAAGGAACTGCATTTTAGAAATGAGACAGTGCCCCTTTAAGCTCAATTTGCAGTAGGGGTTGGCAGCTTACAATCACCAGGTATGAAAAGCAGATCAAAGAATGGAAGGGCTGGTGGTAAAACCTAGCAGAGAATCACCAGCAGTGGTTTAGTTTATGCAGGCTTGAAATATTTTCAGAAAAAGACAATGGCCTAGAAATTCACTGTGTATTTAAGTATCACTCAAAAAACTATTTTACCAATGAAAAAATATGTGAAATATGCAGCCTAGATAATTTAAGTATCTATTTCTCGCATAGAACAAAAACACCAGGCCAAGCAAACTTCTTAAAAAAGAAAACAAAATGGAGCAGGTAAAACAGAAAGCAGTTCTACCACTCACAGATAAGACAATATAGGTTTACTTTTCTTACCCAACAGGGAATCACCAGCAGTGCAATTCCAGCTGGTACATGTAGTCCAGCATTATTTTCAGATCTAGCATAGTGTTTGGGAATGCACACTAACTAATTACTTGTAAAGCAGTTATTGCAGAAGACATGCTTACACCCTGAACTGTCATGTTATATCCTTCTAACCTTTGTAACTAGTGCCTAGTGGGGGAGTTAATATTTTCAGCCCTAGTCTAATGGACACATTATGTTTACCATGTTAATGATAAACTATCAGAGTAGGGTTGATTAATTCCCTTTCCTGTGGCCTCACTCTAAGCTCTTACTCTCTGGTAAATACTGGTGATCAGCTGTCTCCTTCTGCAGGCACTGCTTAGAAGGTCTTGCAAATGTGTATCACTACCCACCCAAGACATACTTACTTTCATCTTCTACTAGGATTACAGTGCCACTTTCTTGCTCCTGCCATCACTAAACTACCTACAGTTTAGTCACTGCCCACCATCCCCATACCTACGGTTTAGTCA
This sequence comes from Protopterus annectens, assembly GCF_019279795.1. Lineage (NCBI taxonomy): Eukaryota > Metazoa > Chordata > Ceratodontiformes > Protopteridae > Protopterus > Protopterus annectens. The sequence goes on along the minus strand of NC_056744.1, from coordinate 332,094,934 downwards.
CTTCCCCACCCACACATATAAAGTAATTATAAATATACAAGCATCCCCTAACAGATGTAACTGCAGCAACATTACAATGAGGTCATCAGAACTGTGAACAGTTTGTTTCCTAATATAGGATTGAGATAAAACTGTGGACTGCATTCAGAACCTCGTTCTCAGATGTGCTGCACAGATACTGCAGACAATCTGTCCTTATTCTTCCTCACAACAGGTATATCAGTCATAACTCATTTCCATTTCCTATCTGGGAACGTGATCAAGTTCAGCAACTGTTATTTAGTTAAGGTCGGACATTTTTAGCTACTGGAAAACATCAGTCAATGCATGCCTTGAAGGTACCGTGGTTTCACATTTAAAAACAATGACTAGGTGGTCCACACTGTCAGCATCAGGCATAAAAATGTTGCTGACGATGCACAGCATCTCAAAATGTCTTTCTGCTTTCCTGTCAAATAGGTCCACCAGTAGATGTTGGTATAAAGATTACATGAGTACTACTGTTTTACTACATTATCTACAAAGCTAATTCTAGTAAATGAAAATCTATGAAAAAAGTACACTTACTCAACACAGCAGTTTGTTTTCCAAGACAAGATGTGCTACTGACAAACATTGGATCTAAAATTATCAGTGCAGCCAGAGCTCAAACTGAACACTTCTGGTTTGCAGTGCCTGACACACGGCTAAAACATTGTTGAGATATTTAAAAGCACAGAGAGTTATGATAAGTCTTAAAGACACAACAACCTGCTGCATGTTTATGCACACACCATTCTCATACAGCATTACATTTTATGTCTGCAACTGCATGCTGTATTATAGTATGACATATACAACATAACACACCTTACACACTGCATTACATCTTTTACTATGATACTTTTTAAATACATTGTGGAGTGCCCTACCTCTCTCTCAGGCTTATTATTCCATTCCTTGAAAACACATGACCTACCTTATATATAAAGTAACAAGCCTTCTATAAAAACACAGTGTCATTATGATGTTCCTTAGACATACTGTGGTATATGATATTTTCCTTCTGTATCAGACTACAAACAATTCATCCTGTCAGTGAGTCTTTAAGCCAGTGTCATTTCTTCAATGTTTTTAACGAAATCCATTTTGTCAAGTTTACTGTTATTTGACATTTGCAATGCAAGGTTTGTGCCTGTACCACAGTTATGCTGAAAGGGTCCATGGTCAGCCCACACGCCTGTTAACAAATAAATAAAATGTTTTTATTTTTATTTATTGTACATTTGCTGACCGGGATACTCCAACTGGATACATGGCCATTTTCAGCGGAGGCCCGGGGAGAAAAGCTCCAAGATAATAATACACATTGAACATTTTGTAAATGCTAGTTTCAAGCAGATTACAGTCATAAGCAATACCAGCGTTTAGCACATTTAGTACTAACTTATTATAAATACTTTGCAAAACATAACATTATTTTCAAAGTTAAACATACATAACATTACATTCAGGTTTAAGATTCACTGAGCAGCAGTTATACAATTGACCCTTCCTGAAATGGAGTGGTAGAAAAAAGTTAGAAGTAGCTGAAGGTAAGGCACCTAAGAAACAGAGAGGTCACTAGTCAGGGTTAGTGCAAGGACATAACCAATGAGTTTTGAAATATTTCTTGAGTTTGTTTTTGAATTGAGTTAGTGAGGGTTCTAGGGTCAAGTCAGCTGGGAGTCTGTTCCATATTTTTCCAACAGAGATGGTAAACAGAGAGTCCCCAGCTGAGTAGCTGGATAGTGGTTTTACAAAATGATACACATTACACATAGAATAAGATGTCTTTCTCACACATGGCATATCTTGCACATAAAATAACTGCCTTCCGCATAGGATGGCATGTCTTTATAGCATTTGTTACATACCCCATGGAATATCTTATATATAAACAGCATGCCTTACACACAAAGTAAATGGAGGTTAGTAACTATAATAAAAGGTAAGTCTTACACCTATTCATAACAGTAGGACTGATGCCACAGATGTCATGACAATTTAGCAAATAAAACTTATTACCAAGGTGGATAACCAACCTCCTCTACCCATAATGCACCTTAATACCAAGTCTCTCCAGATTTTCTTTGGGCACACACTCAAAAACATCTTGCAATTATATATAACAGAAAGATAAGAAAACTCTAGATCAGCTGTGCCAAGGTGGCAGAAGGAATGCAGGTATGCCAAAGATGGAAACACTTCTTACAGATCTACTGTTATGGTAAATGCACACATTTTCTATCTGATAAAAGGAGGTCCAGCCCCCATAACAGTAAGAGGACAGAGTTCCAAGCAAACCCCCTGGGCAGACATCCCAGCAGGAATGTTTTTCAGTTAACAGTGGCTCCAAGGGAACACTTATACCTGGGCATCACATCCAGTTTATAGTGTTTTGAGAAGACCAAGTAGATGTAGTGCAAAGCTACATGTCTGAAGGTGGCTATACATCAGTGATCTTCAACCACAGGTCTGTAGAATCTCATGGTTCCCCCTAGTATCTGTAATGAGTTATCCAACCACAAGTCTGTGGAATCTTATGGTTCCACCTAGCATCTCAGATGAGTTATTCAGCCACACGTCTGTGGAATCTTATGGCTCCCCCTAGCATCTCAGATAAGTTATTCAACCACAGGTCTGTGGAAACTTATGGCTCCTCTTAGCATCTCTAATGAGTTATCCAACCACAGGTCTGCAGAATCTCATGGTTCTCCCCTAGCATCTCGGATGAGTTATTCAACCACAGGTCTGTGGAATCTTATGGCTTCCCCCAGCATCTCTGGTGAGTTATTCAACCACAGGTCTGTGGAATCTTATGGTTCTCCCAAGCATCTCCGGTGAGTTATTCAACCACAGGTCTGTGGAATCTCATGGTTCCCCCAGCATCTCCAATGAGTTATTCAACCACAGGTCTGTGGAATCTAATGGTTCCCAGAGCATCTCCATGAGTTATTTGACCACAGGTCTGTGGAATCTCATGGTTCCCCCAGCATCTCCGGTGAGTTATTCAACCATAGGTATGTGCAATCTTATTGTTCCCCCAACATCTCAGATGAGTTTCTCCACATTTCTGTTAATGTTAAGAATAAGAACTTCTTTCAGTGAAATACATACAAAAGTGTGTCTGTCCACAAGTCCTAAATGGAATTAGAAGCCGTGCAAACGCCATCAGTCATAAGTTTTCACATTAACAGCAGAAAGGGTGTAGTGAAGTTGTAATTCTGACAAATTAAAAGTAATGTAAACACCATGTTTTAATTGAATGTACCAGAAAGAGTACTATGTGTATGCCATGTTATATATATCATAAATGCACTCCCATGCTATTTTCATAAGGTCTTTCTACCTATTACTAGGTAATTTATAAATAATAAGATTATTATAAAATTAAACATTCAGGTAAGTGGAAGTATACAGAGTTTCTTAGGTAGTAATGATCACTTCTGTAGGTTCTTCTACTAAAAAGGTTGAGATCCATTGATGTAGCAGCTGCAAATTCTACAGAGGAAGAGGCATTGGATACTGAACCAAGAGGCACAAATTAATTAGAATGACATAAAACCAGATACAAATAGAAACCACATGAAAATCGTAAGCTTAGATTAACTTCTTTCCAAGCTTCTTGGGTACTTACTAGACTGTGCGGATCTTCAGAAGCCTAGCCATGCATTCCCAATATGTTTCTACCTCTAGTATTTGTAGTATTATTAACGCAGAGCCCACTGTTTTCATAGGTATATACTAGGCTAATGACCACCAGGGACTTCATAAGCCTAGGCGCTCAATCAAGTCCAACTGCATCCCCTTGTAACGTGTGCCTAAATTGGAGGGGTATATTAGGGGTTTGCTAAAAAGTTAGGTGGAGGTGTATGTTAGGGAATGTTTGCTGTCGGCCTCTGTTTATAAGAGACATTGGGGTAAACCGGGGATGAATTTATGATGATGGGTCTGTCTTGTCCCATTTTCTTGGATGGGATATGTTAATGTCACTAAATAAAACATCAGAACTTTAATTGGACTTGGATGTGTGCTGGCCTCTCTTCATTTTGAATTTAGATTGTAATGTTTTGCCAGTTGCACCTTGCCATACATGTGGAAATGGTTTCTGAAGTGCGGTTCTCTCTCTTCATTTCACTGTTGGTCCTAGTCCATCAGGTTCCAGATTTCCAACATTGCTGTCTGTCGGTGCTTCATGCTTATTGGTTACTAATCGCTGTTGCTTTCAAGCTGTCTTGGATTTGGTGACATTGTAAAGTGCAAGGTATGCGTTCGAGTGGCCTGTGGGTGATAATATTATTTGTTTTATTAAGAATGGAGGTTGAATTGACATAAAGGATTATCTTGGGGCCTTAACATTTTGCTACTAGCTATATTTTAGTGGTACTGAGTCATTCATGACTTGATGTGCTTAAACTCAGTAGAGTTATGATGTCAACCATTGGTACAGAGTGCTGTTTAGACTACAAGCAGTACAAAGTTACTTGTTTAAGCTGTTTAGAATTTACAGCCAAATTTAAAGAGTAATGATAAATCATAATGAATGCTGTTTCAATGTCCTTGAGTACTACCATGTGTGGAAATTGCTACATTATAAGAAGAGTGATAAAAGAAGACGGGCTGTACAATCGGTACATTGGATGAACAATTGTTCCTGGTTTCTACGTTTAATTTTGCTGTTAGATGTACAGCAGTTCCGTATGTACTGTTTGATTGTATGACTTTATTTCAAATATAGGAAGACTTTGGCCTTTATGCGTTTAAGGCTGGAACAATACAAGGACTTTTTGGTTTTGCAAATTAATATCGAACTAAGCTTAGAGTGGTTTAATTTTTGCCTTTTGCAATTTCAACATATAGTTTGGTAATTTTGTAGTTTATGAATATAAGGAATAACATGGATTTAATAGCTATCTTGAATGGATTATCAGCGGATAAGAATGACATTCAGCTGTTTGTACAAATTCTTGGTAATGTGTCCATCATGGGGGAAGATGTCAGAAATCCTAATTCTGTGTGCAATAGTGCATTTACTAAACTGACAAAATCCATGAATGCACTGTGTTCTAACATGTGCCATTTAAAACTAAGGCCTATAAAATGAAAGACCTAACACCTTGTGGTTTCCATATACATTTAGAGCATTTAGTTAGCCAGGTGGGTGATATTCTATGAACAGAATGGGGTTAAGCCAAAAAACAGCATCTATGCACTTTGTAAATGTTTTGTATGCTTTTTATGAATGTAGTATAGCTAAGTCTATTGTTGATGTTACTAAACTGTACAATGAGGTTAAGAAGTTTGAAAAACAGGATATATTTCCTGAATGTTTTTTTTTAAACTGACTAAGGAGCTGGTTGAAATTGAAAAACAATTTAAGGAATGTAAAATTAAATAAAAGTAACAGGCATTTAAGTGATTATACTCAAGGTAAACCCTTTAACTTGAAGGTGGCTACATTTTCAAGCAGGGATCAGGTACATATGTAATAGGCATTTAAGTGATTATACTAAGGGAAAACCCTTTAACTAGAAGGTGGCTACATTTTCAAGCAGGGATCAGGTATATATGTAATAGGCATTTAAGGGATTATACTCAAGGTAAACCCTTTAACTTGAAGGCGGTTACATTTTCAAGCAGTGATCAGGTACATATGTAACAGGCATTTAAGGGATTATACTCAGGGTAAATCCTTTAACTTGAAGGTGGTTCCATTTTCAAGCAGCGATCAGGTACATATGAAACTGGCATTTAAGGGATTATACTCAGTTTAAACTCTTTAATTTGAAGGCGGTTACATTTTCAAGCAGTGATCAGGTACATATGTAACAGGCACTTAAGGGATTATAACCACGGTAAACCCTTTAACTTGAAGGTGGTTACATTTTCAAGCAGTGATGAGGTACATATGTAATAGGCATTAAAGGGATTATTCTCAGGGTAAACCCTTTAACTTAAAGGAGGGTACATTTTCAAGCAGTGATCAGGTACATATGTAACAGGCTTTTAAGGGATTATACTCAGGGTAAACCCTTTAACGTAAAGGTGGTTACATTTTCAAGCAGTGATCAGGTACATATGTAATAGGCACTTAAGGGATTATACTCAGTTTAAACCCTCTAACTTGAAGGTGGTTACATTTTCAAGCAGTGATCGGATACATATGTAATAGGCATTTAATGGATTATACTCCGGGTAAACCCTTTAATTTGAAGGCGGTTACATTTTCAAGCAGTGATCAGGTACAGAAGTAAAAGACATTTAAGAGATTATACTCAGTGTAAACCCTTTAACTTGAAGGCAGTTACATTTTAAAGCAGTGATCACGTACATATGTAATAGGCATTTAAGGGATTATACTCAGGGTAAACCCTTTAACTTGAAGGTGGTTACATTTTCAAGCAGTGATCAAGTACATATGTAACAGGCATTTAAGGGATTATACACAGGGTAAACCCTTTAACTTGCAGGCGGATACATTTTCAAGTAGGGATCAGGTACATATGTAACAGGCATTTAAGGGGTTATACTGAGGGTAAACCCTTTAACTTGAAGGCAGTTACATTTTTAAGCAGTGATCAGGTACATATATAACAGGCATTTAAGGGATTATACTCAGGGTAAACCCTTTAACTTGAAGGCAGTTAAATTTTCAAGCAGTGATCAGGTACATATGTAACAGGCATTTAAGGGTTTATACTCAGGGTAAACCCTTTAACTTGAAGGCGGTTACATTTTCAATCAGTGATCAGGTACATATGTAACAGCCTTTTAAGGGATTATATTCATGGTAAACCCTTTAACTTGAAGGCGGTTACATTTTCAAGCAGTGATCAGGTACATATGTAATAGGCATTTAAGGAATTATACTCAGCGTAAACCCTTTAACTTGAAGGCGGTTACATTTTCAAGCAGTGATCAGGTACATGTGTAATAGGCATTTAAGGGAATATACTCAGGGTAAATGCTTTAACTTGAAGGCAGTTACATTTTCAAGCAGTGATCAGGTACATATTTAACAGGCATTTAAAAGACTATACTCGGGGTAAACCCTTTAACTTGAAGGCGGTTACATTTTCAAGCAGTGATCAGGTACATATGTAATAGGCATTTAAGGGATTATACTCAGCGTAAACCCTTCAACTTGAAAGCGGTTACATTTTCAAGCAGTGATCAGGTAAATATGTAACAAGCATTTAAGGGATTATACTCAGGGTAAACCCTTTAACTTGAAGGCGGTTAAATTTTCAAGCTGTGATCAGGTACATATGTAGCAGGCATTTAAGGGATTATACTCAGGGTAATCCTTTTAACTTGAAGGTGGTTAAATTTTCAAGCTGTGATCAGGTACATATGTAGCAGGCGTTTAAGGGATTATACTCAGGGTAATCCTTTTAGCTTGAAGGTGGTTACATTTTCAAGCAGTGATCAGGTACATATGTAATATGCATTAAAGGGATTTTACTCACGGTTAACCCTTTAACTTGAAGGCGGTTACATTTTCAAGCAGTGACCAGATACATATGTAACAGGCATTTTAGGGATTATACTCAGGGTAAACCCTTTAACTTGAAGGCGGTTACATTTTCAAGCAGTGATCAGGTACATATGTAATAGGCATTAAAGGGATCATACTCAGGGTAAACCCTTTAACTTGAAGGCAGTTAAATTTTCAAGCAGTGATCAGGTACATATGTAACAGGCATTTAAGGGTTTATACTCAGGGTAAACCCTTTAACTTGAAGGTGGTTACATTTTCAATCAGGATCATATGTAATAGGCATTTAAGGGAATATACTCAGGGTAAACCCTTTAACTTGAAGGCGGTTACATTTTAAAGCAGCAACCAGGTATATATGAAACTGGCATTTAAGGGATTATACTCAGGGTAAATACTTTAACTTGAAGGCGGTTACATTTTCAAGCAGTGATCCGTTACATATGTAACAGGAATTTAAGGGATTATACTCAGAGTAAACCCTTTAACTTGAAGGTGGTTACATTTTCAAGCAGTGATCAGGTACATATGTAACAGGCATTTAAGGGATTATACTCAGGGTAAACCCTTTAACTTGAAGGCGGTTACATTTTCAAGCAGTGATCAGGTATATATGTAGCAGCCTTTTAAGGGATTATACTCATGGTAAACCCTTTAACTTGAAGGCGGTTACATTTTCAAGCAGTGATCAGTTACATGTGTAATAGGCATTTAAGGGAATATACTCAGGATAAACGCTTTAACTTGAAGGCAGTTACATTTTCAAGCAGGGATCAGGTACATATATAACAGGCATTTAAGGGATTATACTCAGGGTAAACCATTTAACTTGAAGGCGGTTACATTTTCAAGAAGTGATCAGGTACATATGTAATAGGCATTTAAGGGATTATACTCAGGGTAAACCCTTTAACTTGAAGGCGGTTACATTTCAAGCAGTGATCCGGTACATATGTAATAGGCTTTTAAGAGATTATACTCAGGGTAAACCCTTTAACTTGAAGGCGGTTACATTTTCAAGCAGTGATCCGTTACATATGTAACAGGAATTTAAGGGATTATACTCAGAGTAAACCCTTTAACTTGAAGGTGGTTACATTTTCAAGCAGTGATCAGGTACATATGTAACAGGAATTTAAGGGATTATACTCAGAGTAAACCCTTTAACTTGAAGGTGGTTACATTTTCAAGCAGTGATCAGGTACATATGTAATAGGCTTTTAAGAGATTAAACTCAGGGTAAACCCTTTAACTTGAAGGCGGTTACATTTTCAAGCAGTGATCAGGTACATGTGTAGTAGGCATTTAAGGGAATATACTCAGGGAAAATCCTTTAACTTGAAAGCGTTTACATTTTCAAGCAGTGATCACCTACATATGTAATAGGCATTTAAGGGATTATAGACAGGGTAAACTCTTCAACTTGAAGGCGGTTAAATTTTCAAGCAGTGCTCAGGTACATAAGTAACAGGCATTTAAGGGATTATACTCACAGTAAACCCTTTAACTTGAAGGCGGTTACATTTTCAAGCAGTGATCACGTACATATGTTATAGGCATTTAAGGGATTATACTCAGGGTAAACACTTTAACTTGAAGGCAGTTACATTTTCAAGCAGGGATCAGGTACATATGTAATAGGCTATTAAGGGATTATATTCAGGGTAAACCCGTTAACTTGAAGGCGGTTAGACTTTCAAGCAGGGATCAGGTACATATGTAACAGGCATTTAAGGGATTATTTTCAAGGTAAACCCTTTAACTTGAATGTGGTTACATTTTCAAGCAGTGATCAGGTACATATGTAACAGGTATTTAAGGGATTATACTTAGCATTAATCCTTTAACTTGAAGGCGGTTACATTTTCAAACAGGGATCAGGTATATATATGTAATAGGAATTTAAGGGATTATACTCGGGGTAAACCCTTTAAAACTTGAAGGCGGTTACATTTTCAAGCAGTAATCAGGTACATATGTAATAGGCATTTAAGGGATTATACTCAGGGTAAACCCTTTAACTTGAAAGTGGTTACATTTTCAAGGCATGATCAGGTACATATGTAACAGGCATTTAAGGGATTATACTTAAGGTAAACCCTTTAAATTGAAGGCGGTTACATTTTCAAGCAGTGATCGGGTACATATGTAATAGGCATTTAAGGGATTATACTCAGGGAAAACCCTTTAACTTGAATGTGGTTACATTTTCAAGCGGTGATCAGGTATATATGTAATAGGCATTTAAGGGATTATACTCAGGGTAAACCTGTTAACTTGAAGACGGTTACATTTTCAAGCAGTGATCAGGTACATATGTAAAAGGTATTTAAGGTATTATACTCAGGAAAAACCCATTAACTTGAAGGCAGTTACCTTTTCAAGTGGTGATCAGGTATATATGTAATAGGCATTTAAGGGATTATACTCAGGGTAAACCCTTTAACTTGAAGGAAGTTACATTTTCAAGCAGTGATCGGGTACCTATGTAAAAGGCATTTAAGGTATTATACTCAGGAAAAAACTTCAACTTGAAGGCGGTTACATTTTCAAGCAGTGATCAGGTATTTATATAACAGGCATTTAAGCGATTATACTCAGGGTAAACTCTAACTTGAAGGCAGTTACATTTTCAAGCAGTGTTCAGGTACATATGCAACAGGCATTTAAGGGATTATACTCAAGGTAAACTCTTTAACTTGAAGGTGGTTACATTTTCTAGCAGTGATCAGATACATATGTAAAGGAAGAAGTCTATTTTGAAAAAATCTGTTCATTCAACACAAACATCAGGTGAAGATTTGTCTTCAGCAGTCGATACAGATACTGAAAATGCAGCTGTTTCACCAATAGCTAAGAAAAGAAATGTGTATAACCCTTTGGGCCACAGGAAGGCCTGGTCGGAAACATTGGAGAAGCGCCTACCTTAGAGACATTGTTACATCTGTTATTTCCCAAACAGAAACTACATGTAATGTGCACAATATTTCTTCTATACAACTTATAAATTCTGATTAACAAAGGATTAAACTTAGTTATTTTGTGTCTGAAGATGATTTGCTAATGATATTACCTTTTGTAGATTACTACATTTGAAATTACATTTTCATGATAATGTAGTGTCTGATGGTGAAGTGCAAAATGAGTTTAGATTTTGGGAATTTAAATTCATAACCCCTGTTAATAAATATGTTGCCACACTCCAGAAGTATGCTCTGAAGGACCTTCATTTTAATTTTACATCCAACAGAGACATTAACAGAAATAACTTATCAAAGCTAGAACAAGATGCTTTAAACAATTTAAAATGAAATAAAAATGCGGTGATGAGTAAAGCAGCTGATAAAGGAGAAGCTGTGGTTGTGTGGGATTGGTCTACATACATTGAAGAGGCCTAGAAACAACTGTCTGATCATCATTTTATCAAAAAGATGATGTTGGACCACACCTCAAAATTCAAGGCTGATACTGATAAATTTGTATAATCAGCTGGGAATGAAGATATCATAAGTACGGATGTTGCCTTCCATTTAACCATTTAAGATCCTTTAAAACAACACTTGTATTTGCTTCCTAAGATTTTACCAAACCACCAGGCAGACCAATTGTATCGGGCGATGGTTCATTAATGGCACCATTGTCTGTATACATTACCAGGCATTTAAAACCTTTGTTGAAGGGGGTACTGTCTAGGATCCATGATACAACTCAGTTTTTAAATATTATACAAGGCATGCAGTTGGAGCCGGGTTGGTATTTGTGCACACTGGATGTGTATGCCTTATATACCAACATACCACATTGGGCTTGACTCATGGCATTGGATTACAGGTTAAACCATACACCACTATATATTCCTAGCTTTAATACCTTTTAATTATGCCTGACTGAACATGTGTTGACTAAAATTTTTTTTTTATTTTAATGGGGATTGCTATTTACAACTTATTTATTTATTTACATTTCTTGACCGGGAATGTCCGACTGGATGCAGGTCCATTTTCAGCGGAGACCCGGGGAGAAAAGCTCCGCAAATTAAAATATTACAGACATAGTTACAGATGAAGAATCCTAGCAATTAAAATATTACAAACAGAATTACAGATGAAGAACATAGTACATTCCGTAGATAACTAGCATCTGTTCTATCCCCGAAGTCAGAGCAGATATTAACAATTGTTACAATAAGAAGTTCCTGCCATATAACAAGTAGATAGGCATGAAAGTAACAGAGCTTGCTGTAATCAAAGGTAGTTTGTGGGGGTGGGAGAAATTGGTGGGAGAGTTACAAGTGCATAGCCAGCATGTTTTTAGGTGTGCTTTAAGTAAAGTTTTGAAGTGGGTGCATGATGGTAGAGAGGTTATTGTGTGAGGGGGGGGGGGGGTGTTCCATAATTTGACTATAGTGCTGAAGAAGAGTGCTTCTCCAGCAGTGTCAGTGTTATTGGCTCTAGTAACCTGTAATTGATTTTTGTTGCTGGATCATAGTGGTCTGGTGGTGAGATAGGGTTGGAGTAGATACTGGAGGGATGGGACCTTTAGAGGATGGTTAACCAGTTTGTAGGCAAGTGCGAGATGATACCATTTAAGGAGATGTGGGAGTTCTAGCCAGCCTAGTTCAGTAAGTGAGAGACAGTGGTGACTGTGGTAGGATGCCCTGGTAGCGAATTTGGCGATTTTGTTGTAGCAGGTCTCGTGTTTATTTAGATCGCATTGCCTTAGGTTGGTATATATTGAAGAGGCATAAAGTAGGGTGGAGAAAAGGTGCGAATTTGCAACTGAAATCCTAACTGCTTTTGTGAGGAGTTGCTTATTTCTGTATAAGGCTCCTAGTTTTTGCTGGACTTTGTTTATGATCACGGATATGTAAATGTCAAATTTGAGATTGTCTATTTCAGCACCTAGCAATTTGGTGTGATCTGTTGGGTAGATAGTGGTGTTGTCTTTTGCTGTGATGTTAAAGTGAGAGTTGTTTTGAGTATGTTTGGTGGGTTCAAAGATGAGGAGTTTAGTTTTGTTTGGGTAGAGTATTAACTGGGCATCAGATAGCCAAGTTTCAACATAGGAAAAGGCATCCTGTGTGACCTTTTGCTGTTCAGGTAGGGACTGGGCTGAGCAGATGATGGTTGAGTCATCTGCATATTGTATGAGTGTGCCATGTTTGGTGGCAGAGGCTAGATTATTGATGAGAAGAGAAGGGATCCAAGGATGGATCCTTGGGGAACACCAAAAGAGACAGGTAGATGGGGAGATATGTCATTTTGCCATACAACAGATTACTGGCAGTCAGACAGGTAACTTTGAAACCAGTTGGTGACTGACTGTGAAAAGGATAGGTTATTGAGTACAGAGAGGAGGAGTTTGTGTGGGACCATGCCGAATGCTTTAGATAGGTCTAGGAAAGTAGCAGAGGAGAGATGGCCATTGTTTTTATGTTGAAGGATATTGTTCGTAAAACAGAGTAAGGCAGTGGTGGTGCTATGGTTTAGTCGGAAACCATGTTGAGTATTAGAAAGGAGGTTGTTAGTCAGGAGGTAGTCTGCGATTTGAGAGTGAATGCATCTCTCTAGTATTTTGGAGAGTGGAGATAGAATCGCTATGTAGTGGTAGTTGGTTAGTTCTGTGGAGGGGCCACCTTTGTGAAGGGGAACGATGTGTGATATTTTCCATAATGTAAGGACGTAGCATTCTGACAGAGATCGGTTAATCAAGATGGATACTGGGTAGGGTAGGGCGTCAGCTGTAATTTGTAGGAATTCAGTTGGGAGGTTGTCTACTGTTAATTTTGTGGGTTTAAGTTTAGTTAAGAGTTTTCTTATGTTGGAGGTAGGAATGGGAGAAATTGAGAACAGTGGGGGGGAGATTACTGGGTGAAGGTGTGGGGTGTAGGGAAGGGGTTTGTGTTGTCTAGCTAGTGATAGTACGGTTTGTGTGAAGTGTGTGTTGAATGAGGTAACAATATTTTCTGAGGAGTGAGGAGTGTTAGGTGTAGGGGTATTGATTTTACCTGGATGGAGGATGGAGTTTATGGAGGTCCAGAATTGTTTGGGGTTGTGTTGGGAGGAGTTCAGGGAAGACTGGTAGTACTGGATTTTGTCCTCCTTTATTAGCTTTTTGACTCTACTGCATAGTTCTAGGAATTTCTGTCTAGTTGAGTGGATTTTGGTTTTGCGCCAGTGTTTCTAGGCTTTATCTCGGTTTTTCATTTCAGACCTAGTGGTTTTCTGTAGCCATGGGGAGGGTTGGGCTTTGGTTCTGGTAAGTCTTATGGGGGCATGGTTATTTAGGATGCTTAGGAAGGGAGTATTGAAAAACTTAATGGTAAAGCAATGGGGGCTTCTTTTGCCCTAATTTATGCTGACCTTTTTATGGGTTTTTTTGGAGAGCACATCATATATGATAGTAATCACAATTTATTGCTGGATGTTATAGATATATGGCATAGGTACCAGGGTGACTGTTGGATGGTGTGGAAATCGGCTTTGATATATCTGACTGAATCTCTGGAGTATTTGAATGAAAATAAGTTGGACACTGAATTCACTGCCAAATATAACCTTACTAATAGAGTTTACTTTGATGTGGTAGTCACTAAAAAGAATGATGGCCCTTTGGACACTGAATTCACTGCCAAATATAACCTTACTAATAGAGTTTACTTGGATGTGGTAGTCACTAAAAAGAATGATGGCCCTTTGGACACTGAATTCACTGCCAAATATAACCTTACTAATAGAGTTTACTTGGATGTGGTAGTCACTAAAAAGAATGATGGCCCGTTGGGCACTGAATTCACTGCCAAATATAACCTTACTAATAGAGTTTACTTGGATGTGGTAGTCACTAAAAAGAACGATGGCCTTTTGGACACTGAATTCACTGCCAAATATAACCTTACTAATAGAGTTTACTTGGATGTGGTAGTCACTAAAAAGAATGATGGCCTTTTGGACACTGAATTCACTGCCAAATATAACCTTACTAATAGAGTTTACTTGGATGTGGTAGTCACTAAAAAGAATGATGGCAGTTTGGGCACTGAATTCACTGCCAAATATAACCTTACTAATAGAGTTTACTTGGATGTGGTAGTCACTAAAAAGAATGATGGCAGTTTGGGCACTGAATTCACTGTCAAATATAACCTTACTAATGCAATTTACTTGGATGTGGTAGTCACTAAAAAGAATGAAGGCCCTTTGGACACTGAATTCACTGCCAAATATAACCTTACTAATAGAGTTTCCTTGGATGTGGTAGTCACTAAAAAGAATGATGGCACTTTGGGCACTGAATTCACTGCCAAATATAACCTTACTAATAGAGTTTACCTGGATGTGGTAGTCACTAAAAAGTATGATGGCACTTTGGGCACTGAATTCACTGCCAAATATAACCTTACTAATAGAGTTTACTTGGATGTGGTAGTCACTAAAAAGAATGATGGCATTTTGGACACTGAATTCATGGTCAAATATAACCTTACTAATAGAGTTTAATTGGATGTGGTAGTCACTAAAAAGAATGATGGCACTTGGGGCACTGAATTCGCTGTCAAATATAACCTTACTAATAGAGTTTACTTGGATGTGGTAGTCACTAAAAAGTATGATGGCACTTTGGGCACTGAATTCACTGTCAAATATAACCTTACTAATAGAGTCTAAATAGATGTGGTAGTCACTATAAAGAATGATGGCACGGTGAGCACTGAATTCATCATCAAATATAACCTTACTAATAGAGTTTCCTTGATTGTGGTAGTCACTAAAAGAATGATGGCACTTTGGGCACTGAATTCACTGTCAAATATAACCTTACTAATAGAGGTTACTTGGATGTGGTAGTCACTAAAAAGAATGATGGCCCTTTGGACACTGAATTCACTGTCAAATATAACCTTACTAATAGAGTTTACTTGGATGTGGTAGTCACTAAAAAGTATGATGGCAGTTTGGGCACTGAATTCACTGCCAAATATAACCTTACTAATAGAGTTTACTTGGATGTGGTAGTCACTAAAAAGAATGATGGCATTTTGGGCACTGAATTCACTGCCAAATATAACCTTACTAATAGAGTTTACTTGGATGTGGTAGTCACTAAAAAGAATGATGGCACTTTGGACACTGAATTCACTGTCAAATATAACCTTACTAATAGAGTTTACTTGGATGTGGTAGTCACTAAAAAGTATGATGGCAGTTTGGGCACTGAATTCACTGCCAAATATAACCTTACTAATAGAGTTTACTTGGATGTGGTAGTCACTAAAAAGAATTATGGCACTTTGGGCACTGAATTCAATGTCAAATATAACCATACTAATAGAGTTTACTTGGATGTGGTAGTCACTGAAAAGAATGATGGCACTTTGGACACTGAATTCACTGTCAAATATAACCTTACTAATAGAGTTTACTTGGATGTGGTAGTCACTAAAAAGAATGATGGCACTTTGGGCACGGAATTCACTGTCAAATATAACCTTACTAATAGAGTTTACTTGGATGTGGTAATCACTAAAAAGTATAATGGCACTTTGGGCACTGAATTCCATGTCAAATATAACCTAATAGAGTTTACTTTGATGTGGTAGTCACTAAAAAGAATGATGGCACATTGGGCAATGAATTCACTGTCAAATATAAACTTACTAATAGAGTTAACTTGAATGTGGTTTTCACTAAAAAGAATGATGGCCCTTTGGACACTGAATTCACTGCCAAATATAACCTTACTAATAGAGTTTACTTGGATGTGGTAGTCACTAAAAAGAATGATGGCATTTTGAGCACTGAATTCACTGTCAAATATAACCTTACTAATAGAGTTTACTTGGATGTGGTAGTGACTAAAAAGTATGATAGCACTATGGGCACTGAATTCAAAGTCAAATATAACCTTACTAATAGAGTTTACTTGGATGTGGTAGTCACTAAAAAGAATGATGGCACTTTGGACACTGAATTCACTGGCAAATATAACCATACTAATAGAGCTTACTTGGATGTGGTAGTCACTAAAAAGAATGATGGCACTTTGGACACTGAATTCAATGTCAAATATAACCATACTAATAGAGTTTACTTGGATGTGGTAGTCACTCAAAAGAATGATGGCACTTTGGACACTGAATTCACTGGCAAATATAACCATACTAATAGAGCTTACTTGGATGTGGTAGTCACTAAAAAGAATGATGGCACTTTGGGCACTGAATTCCATGTCAAATATAACCTAATAGAGTTTACTTTGATGTGGTAGTCACTAAAAAGAATGATGGCACATTGGGCACTGAATTCACTGTCAAATATAAACTTACTAATAGAGTTAACTTGAATGTGGTTTTCACTAAAAAGAATGATGGCCCTTTGGACACTGAATTCAATGTCAAATATAACATTACTAACAGAGTTTACTTTGATGTGGTAGTCACTAAAAAGAATGATGGCCCTTTGGCCACTGAATTCACTGCCAAATATAACCTTACTAATAGAGTTTACTTGGATGTGGTAGTCACTAAAAAGAATGATGGCATTTTGAGCACTGAATTCACTGTCAAATATAACCTTACTAATAGAGTTTACTTGGATGTGGTAGTCACTAAAAAGTATGATAGCACTTTGGGCACTGAATTCAAAGTCAAATATAACCTTACTAATAGAGTTTACTTGGATGTGGTAGTCACTCAAAAGAATGATGGCACTTTGGACACTGAATTCACTGGCAAATATAACCATACTAATAGAGCTTACTTGGATGTGGTAGTCACTAAAAAGAATGATGGCACTTTGGACACTGAATTCACTGTCAAATATAACCTTACTAATAGAGTTTACTTTGATGTGGTAGTCACTAAAAAGTATGATGGCAGTTTGGGCACTGAATTCACTGCCAAATATAACCTTACTACTAGAGTTTACTTGGATGTGGTAGTCACTAAAAAGAATTATGGCACTTTGGGCACTGAATTCAATTGTCAAATATAACCATACTAATAGAGTTTACTTGGATGTGGTAGTCACTAAAAAGAATGATGGCACTTTGGACACTTAATTCACTGTCAAATATAACCTTACTAATAGAGTTTACTTGGATGTGGTAGTCACTAAAAAGAATGATGGCACTTTGGGCACGGAATTCACTGTCAAATATAACCTTACTAATAGAGTTTACTTGGATATGGTAATCACTAAAAAGTATAATGGCACTTTGGGCACTGAATTCCATGTCAAATATAACCTAATAGAGTTTACTTTGATGTGGTAGTCACTAAAAAGAATGATGGCACCTTGGGCACTGAATTCACTGTCATATATAAACTTACTAATAGAGTTAACTTGAATGTGGTTTTCACTAAAAAGAATGATGGCCCTTTGGACACTGAATTCAATGTCAAATATAACATTACTAATAGAGTTTACTTGGATGTGGTATTCACTAAAAAGAATGATGGCCCATTGGACACTGAATTCACTGTCAAATATAACCTTACTAATAGAGTTTACTTGGATGTGGTAGTCACTAAAAAGTATGATGGCAGTTTGGGCACTGAATTCACTGCCAAATATAACCTTACTAATAGAGTTTACTTTGATGTGGTAGTCACTAAAAAGAATGATGGCCCTTTGGCCACTGAATTCACTGCCAAATATAACCTTACTAATAGAGTTTACTTGGATGTGGTAGTCACTAAAAAGAATGATGGCATTTTGAGCACTGAATTCACTGTCAAATATAACCTTACTAATATAGTTTACTTGGATGTGGTAGTCACTAAAAAGTATGATAGCACTTTGGGCACTGAATTCAAAGTCAAATATAACCTTACTAATAGAGTTTACTTGGATGTGGTAGTCACTCAAAAGAATGATGGCACTTTGGACACTGAATTCACTGGCAAATATAACCATACTAATAGAGCTTACTTGGATGTGGTAGTCACTAAAAAGAATGATGGCACTTTGGACACTGAATTCACTGTCAAATATAACCTTACCAATAGAGTTTACTTTGATGTGGTAGTCACTAAAAAGAATGATGGCCTTTTGGACACTGAATTCACTGCCAAATATAACCTTACTAATAGAGTTTACTTGGATGTGGTAGTCACTAAAAAGAATGATGGCATTTTGAGCACTGAATTCACTGTCAAATATAACCTTACTAATAGAGTTTACTTGGATGTGGTAGTCACTAAAAAGAATGATGGCACTTTGGGCACTGAATTCAATGTCAAATATAACCTTACTAATAGAGTTTACTTTGATGTGGTAGTCACTAAAAAGAATGATGGCACTTTGGGCATTGAATTCACTGCCAAATATAACCTTACTAATAGAGTTTACTTGGATATGGTAGTCACTAAAAACAATGATGGCACGGAATTCACTGTCAAATATAACCTTACTAATAGAGTTTCCTTGGATGTGATAGTCACTAAAAAGAATGATGGCACTTTGGGCACTGAATTCACTGTCAAATATAACCTTACTAGTAGAGTTTACTTGGATGTGGTAGTCACTAAAAAGAATGATTGCACTTTGGGCACTGAATTCACTGTCAAATATAACCTTACTAATAGAGTTTACTTGGATGTGGTAGTCACTAAAAGAAATGATGGCACTTTGGGCATTGAAATCACTGCCAAATATAACCTTACTAATAGAGTTTACTTGGATGTGGTAGTCACTAAAAAGAATTATGGCTCTTTGGACACTGAATTCACTGTCAAATATAACCATACTAATAGAGTTTACTTGGATGTGGTAGTCACTAAAAACAATGATGGCACTGAATTCACTGTCAAATATAACCATACTAATAGAGTTTAATTGGATGTGGTAGTCACTAAAAGAATGATGGCACTTTGGGCACTGAATTCACTGTCAAATATAACCTTACTAATAGAGTTTACTTGGATGTGGTATTCACTAAAAAGAATGAAGGCCCTTTGGGCATTGAATTCACTGCCAAATATAACCTTACTAATAGAGTCTAAATAGATGTGGTAGTCACTATAAAGAATGATGGCACGTTGGGCACTGAATTCACTGTCAAATATAACCTTACTAATAGAGTTTACTTGGATGTGGTAGTCACTAAAAAGAATGATGGCACTTTGGGCACTGAATTCACTGCCAAATATAACCTTACTAATAGAGTTTACTTGGATGTGGTAGTCACTAAAAAGAATGATGGCACGTTAGGCACTGAATTCACTGTCAAATATAACCTTACTAATAGAGTTTACTTGGATGTGGTAGTCACTAAAAAGAATGATGGAACTTTGGGAACTGAATTCACTGTCAAATATAACCTTACTAATAGAGTTTAATTGGATGTGGTAGTCACTAAAAAGAATGATGGCCCTTTGGACACTGAATTCAATGTCAGATATAACCTTACTAATAGAGTTTACTTGGATGTGGTAGTCACTAAAAAGAATGCTGGCACTTTGGGCACTGAATTCACTGTCAAATACAACCTTACCAATAGAGTTTACTTGGTTGTGGTATTCACTAAAAAGAATGATGTCACTTTGGGCACTGAATTCACTGTCAAATATAACCTTACTAATAAAGTTTACTTGGATGTGGTAGTCACTAAAAAGAATGATGGCACTTTGAGCACTGAATTCACTGTCAAATATAACCTTACTAATAGAGTTTCCTTGGATGTGATAGTCACTAAAAAGAATGATGGCCCTTTGGACACTGAATTCACTGTCAAATATAACCTTACTAATAGAATTTCCTTGGATGTGATAGTCACTAAAAAGAATGATGGCACTTTGGGCACTGAATTCACTGTCAAATATAACCTTACTAGTAGAGTTTACTTGGATGTGGTAGTCACTAAAAAGAATGATTGCACTCTGGGCACTAAATTCACTGTCAAATATAACCTTACTAATAGAGCTTACTTGGATGTGTTAGTCACTAAAAGAAATGATGGCACTTTGGGCATTGAAATCACTGCCAAATATAACCTTACTAATAGAGTTTACTTGGATGTGGTAGTCACTAAAAAGAATGAAGGCACTTTGGACACTGAATTCACTGCCAAATATAACCATACTAATAGAGTTTACTTGGATGTGGTAGTCACTAAAAAGAATGATGGAACTTTGGGCACTGAATTCACTGTCAAATATAACCTTACTAATAGAGTTTAATTGGATGTGGTAGTCACTAAAAAGAATGATGGCCCTTTGGACACTGAATTCAATGTCAGATATAACCTTACTAATAGAGTTTACTTGGATGTGGTAGTCACTAAAAAGAATGATGGCACTGAATTCACTGTCAAATACAACCTTACTAATAGAGTTTACTTGGATGTGGTAGTCACTAAAAAGAATGATGGCACTTTGGGCACTGAATTCACTGTCAAATACAACCTTACCAATAGAGTTTACTTGGTTGTGGTATTCACTAAAAAGAATGATGGCACTTTGGGCACTGAATTCACTGTCAAATATAACCTTACTAATAAAGTTTACTTGGATGTGGTAGTCACTAAAAAGAATGATGGCCCTTTGGACACTGAATTCAATGTCAGATATAACCTTACTAATAGAGTTTACTTGGATGTGGTAGTCACTAAAAAGAATTATGACATTTTGTGCACTGAATTCACTGTCAAATATAACCTTACTAATAGAGTTTACTTGGATGTGATAGTTACTAAAAACTATGATAGCACTTTGGGCACTGAATTCAATGTCAAATATAACCTTACTAATAGAGTTTACTTGGATGTGGTAGTCACTAAAAAGAATGATGGCACTTTGGGCACTGAATTCAATGTCAAATATAACCTTACTAATAGAGTTTCCTTGGATGTGGTAGTCACTAAAAAGAATGATGGCACTTTGGGCAATAAATTCACTGCCAAATATAACCTTACTAATAGAATTTCCTTGGATGCGGTAGTCACTAAAAAGAACGATAGAACTTTGGACACTGAATTCACTGTCAAATATAACCTTACTAATAGAGTTTCCTTGGATGTGGTAGTCACTAAAAAGAATGATGGCACTTTGGGCACTGAATTCAACGTCAAATATAACCTTACTAATAGAGTTTACTTGGATGTGGTAGTCACTAAAAAGAATGATGGCACTTTGGGCACGGAATTCACTGTCAAATATAACCTTACTAATAGAGTTTACTTGGATGTGGTAGTCACTAAAAAGAATGATGGCACTTTGGGCACGGAATTCAATGCCAAATATAACCTTACTAATAGAGTTTACTTGGTTGTGGTATTCACTAATAAGAATGATGGCACTTTGGGCACTGAATTCAATGTCAAATATAACCTTACTAATAGAGTTTCCTTGGATGCGGTAGTCACTAAAAAGAACGATGGCACTTTGGACACTGAATTCACTGTCAAATATAACCTTACTAATAGAGTTTACTTGGATGTGGTAGTCACTAAAAGGAATGATGGCACTTTGGACACTGAATTCACTGGCAAATATAACCATACTAATAGAGCTTACTTGGATGTGGTAGTCACTAAAAAGAATGATGGCACTTTGGACACTGAATTCACTGTCAAATATAACCTTACCAATAGAGTTTACTTTGATGTGGTAGTCACTAAAAAGAATGATGGCCTTTTGGACACTGAATTCACTGCCAAATATAACCTTACTAATAGAGTTTACTTGGATGTGGTAGTCACTACAAAGAATGATGGCACTTTGGACACTGAATTCACTGTCAAATATAACCTTACCAATAGAGTTTACTTTCATGTGGTAGTCACTAAAAAGAATGATGGCCTTTTGGACACTGAATTCACTGCCAAATATAACCTTACTAATAGAGTTTACTTGGATGTGGTAGTCACTAAAAAGAATGATGGCATTTTGAGCACTGAATTCACTGTCAAATATAACCTTACTAATAGAGTTTACTTGGATGTGGTAGTCACTAAAAAGAATGATGGCACTTTGGGCACTGAATTCACTGCCAAATATAACCTTACTAATAGAGTTTACTTGGATGTGGTAGTCACTAAAAAGAATGATGGCACTTTGGGCATTGAATTCACTGCCAAATATAACCTTACTAATAGAGTTTACTTGGATGTGGTAGTCACTAAAAACAATGATGGCACGGAATTCACTGTCAAATATAACCTTACTAATAGAGTTTCCTTGGATGTGATAGTCACTAAAAAGAATGATGGCACTTTGGGCACTGAATTCACTGTCAAATATAACCTTACTAGTAGAGTTTACTTGGATGTGGTAGTCACTAAAAAGAATGATTGCACTTTGGGCACTGAATTCACTGTCAAATATAACCTTACTAATAGAGTTTACTTGGATGTGGTAGTCACTAAAAGAAATGATGGCACTTTGGGCATTGAAATCACTGCCAAATATAACCTTACTAATAGAGTTTACTTGGATGTGGTAGTCACTAAAAAGAATGATGGCACTTTGGGCACTGAATTCAATGTCAAATATAACCTTACTAATAGAGTTTACTTTGATGTGGTAGTCACTAAAAAGAATGATGGCACTTTGGGCATTGAATTCACTGCCAAATATAACCTTACTAATAGAGTTTACTTGGATGTGGTAGTCACTAAAAACAATGATGGCACGGAATTCACTGTCAAATATAACCTTACTAATAGAGTTTCCTTGGATGTGATAGTCACTAAAAAGAATGATTGCACTTTGGGCACTGAATTCACTGTCAAATATAACCTTACTAATAGAGTTTACTTGGATGTGGTAGTCACTAAAAGAAATGATGGCACTTTGGGCATTGAAATCACTGCCAAATATAACCTTACTAATAGAGTTTACTTGGATGTGGTAGTCACTAAAAAGAATTATGGCCCTTTGGACACTGAATTCACTGTCAAATATAACCATACTAATAGAGTTTAATTGGATGTGGTAGTCACTAAAAAGAATGATGGCACTTTGGGCACTGAATTCACTGTCAAATATAACCATACTAATAGAGTTTAATTGGATGTGGTAGTCACTAAAAGAATGATGGCACTTTGGGCACTGAATTCACTGTCAAATATAACCTTACTAATAGAGTTTACTTGGATGTGGTAGTCACTAAAAAGAATGAAGGCCCTTTGGGCATTGAATTCACTGCCAAATATAACCTTACTAATAGAGTCTAAATAGATGTGGTAGTCACTATAAAGAATGATGGCACGTTGGGCACTGAATTCACTGTCAAATATAACCTTACTAATAGAGTTTACTTGGATGTGGTAGTCACTAAAAAGAATGATGGCACTTTGGGCACTGAATTCACTGCCAAATATAACCTTACTAATAGAGTTTACTTGGATGTGGTAGTCACTAAAAAGAATGATGGCACGTTAGGCACTGAATTCACTGTCAAATATAACCTTACTAATAGAGTTTACTTGGATGTGGTAGTCACTAAAAAGAATGATGGAACTTTGGGCACTGAATTCACTGTCAAATATAACCTTACTAATAGAGTTTAATTGGATGTGGTAGTCACTAAAAAGAATGATGGCCCTTTGGACACTGAATTCAATGTCAGATATAACCTTACTAATAGAGTTTACTTGGATGTGGTAGTCACTAAAAAGAATGATGGCACTTTGGGCACTGAATTCACTGTCAAATACAACCTTACCAATAGAGTTTACTTGGTTGTGGTATTCACTAAAAAGAATGATGGCACTTTGGGCACTGAATTCACTGTCAAATATAACCTTACTAATAAAGTTTACTTGGATGTGGTAGTCACTAAAAAGAATGATGGCACTTTGAGCACTGAATTCACTGTCAAATATAACCTTACTAATAGAGTTTCCTTGGATGTGATAGTCACTAAAAAGAATGATGGCCCTTTGGACACTGAATTCACTGTCAAATATAACCTTACTAATAGAGTTTCCTTGGATGTGATAGTCACTAAAAAGAATGATGGCACTTTGGGCACTGAATTCACTGTCAAATATAACCTTACTAGTAGAGGTTACTTGGATGTGGTAGTCACTAAAAAGAATGATTGCACTTTGGGCACTGAATTCACTGTCAAATATAACCTTACTAATAGAGCTTACTTGGATGTGGTAGTCACTAAAAAGAATGAAGGCACTTTGGACACTGAATTCACTGCAAAATATAACCATACTAATAGAGTTTACTTGGATGTGGTAGTCACTAAAAAGAATGATGTAACTTTGGGCACTGAATTCACTGTCAAATATAACCTTACTAATAGAGTTTAATTGGATGTGGTAGTCACTAAAAAGAATGATGGCCCTTTGGACACTGAATTCAATGTCAGATATAACCTTACTAATAGAGTTTACTTGGATGTGGTAGTCACTAAAAAGAATGATGGCACTTTGGGCACTGAATTCACTGTCAAATACAACCTTACTAATAGAGTTTACTTGGATGTGGTAGTCACTAAAAAGAATGATGGCACTTTGGGCACTGAATTCACTGTCAAATACAACCTTACCAATAGAGTTTACTTGGTTGTGGTATTCACTAAAAAGAATGATGGCACTTTGGGCACTGAATTCACTGTCAAATATAACCTTACTAATAAAGTTTACTTGGATGTGGTAGTCACTAAAAAGAATGATGGCCCTTTGGACACTGAATTCAATGTCAGATATAATCTTACTAATAGAGTTTACTTGGATGTGGTAGTCACTAAAAAGAATTATGACATTTTGTGCACTGAATTCACTGTCAAATATAACCTTACTAATAGAGTTTAATTGGATGTGGTAGTCACTAAAAAGAATGATGGCCCTTTGGACACTGAATTCAATGTCAGATATAACCTTACTAATAGAGTTTACTTGGATGTGGTAGTCACTAAAAAGAATGATGGCACTTTGGGCACTGAATTCACTGTCAAATACAACCTTACCAATAGAGTTTACTTGGCTGTGGTATTCACTAAAAAGAATGATGGCACTTTGGGCACTGAATTCACTGTCAAATATAACCTTACTAATAAAGTTTACTTGGATGTGGTAGTCACTAAAAAGAATGATGACACTTTGAGCACTGAATTCACTGTCAAATATAACCTTACTAATAGAGTTTCCTTGGATGTGATAGTCACTAAAAAGAATGATAGCACTTTGGACACTGAATTCACTGCCAAATATAACCATACTAATAGAGTTTACTTGGATGTGGTAGTCACTAAAAAGAATGATGGAACTTTGGGCACTGAATTCACTGTCAAATATAACCTTACTAATAGAGTTTAATTGGATGTGGTAGTCACTAAAAAGAATGATGGCCCTTTGGACACTGAATTCAATGTCAGATATAACCTTACTAATAGAGTTTACTTGGATGTGGTAGTCACTAAAAAGAATGATGGCACTTTGGGCACTGAATTCACTGTCAAATACAACCTTACTAATAGAGTTTACTTGGATGTGGTAGTCACTAAAAACAATGATGGCAGTTTGGACGCTGAATTCACTGCCAAATATAACCTTACTAACAGAGTTTCCTTGGATGTGGTAGTCACTAAAAAGAATGATGGCACTTTGGGCACTGAATTCAATGTCAAATATAACCTTACTAATAGAGTTTACTTGGATGTGGTAGTCACTAAAAAGAATGATGGCACTTTGGGCACGGAATTCACTGTCAAATATAACCTTACTAATAGAGTTTACTTGGATGTGGTAGTCACTAAAAAGAATGATGGCACTTTGGGCACGGAATTCAATGCCAAATATAACCTTACTAATAGAGTTTACTTGGTTGTGGTATTCACTAAAAAGAATGATGGCACTTTGGGCACTGAATTCAATGTCAAATATAACCTTACTAATAGAGTTTCCTTGGATGCGGTAGTCACTAAAAAGAACGATGGCACTTTGGACACTGAATTCACTGTCAAATATAACCTTACTAATAGAGTTTACTTGGATGTGGTAGTCACTAAAAGGAATGATGGCACTTTGGGCACTGAATTCACTGCCAAATATAACCTTACTAATAGAGATTACTTGGATGTGGTAGTCACTAAAAAGAATGATGGCCCTTTGGACACTGAATTCAATGTCAAATATAACCTTACTAATAAAGTTTACTTTGATGTGGTAGTCACTAAAAAGAATGATGGCACTTTGGACACTGAATTCACTGCCAAATATAACCTTACTAATAGAGTTTACTTGGATGTGGTAGTCACTAAAAAGAATGATGGCATGTTAGGCACTGAATTCACTGGCAAATATAACCTTACTAATAGAGTTTACATGGATGTGGTATTCACTAAAAAGAATTATGGCACTTTGGGCACTGAATTCACTGTCAAATATAACCTTACTAATAGAGTTTATATGGATGTGGTAGTCACTAAAAAGAATGATGGCAGTTTGGGCACTGAATTCAATGTCAAATATAACCTTACTAATAGAGTTTCCTTGGATGCGGAAGTCACTAAAAAGAACGATGGCACTTTGGACACTGAATTCCCTGTCAAATATAACCTTACTAATAGAGTTTACTTGGATGTGATAGTCACTAAAAAGTATGATGGCACTGAATTCACTGTCAAATATAACCTTACTAATAGAGTTTACTTGGATGTGGTAGTCACTAAAAAGTATGATGGCACTTTGGGCACTGAATTCACTGTCAAATATAACCTTACTAATAGAGTTTCCTTGGATGTGGTAGTCACTAAAAACAATGATGGCACTTTGGACACTGAATTCACTGTCAAATATAACCTTACTAATAGAGTTTCCTTGGATGTGGTAGTCACTAAAAAGAATGATGGCACTTTGGGCACTGAATTCACTGTCAAATATAACCTTACTAATAGAGTTTACTTGGATGTGGTAGTCACTAAAAAGAATGATGGAACTTTGGACAGTAACGTCTGCCAGAAATACCCCCAGTTTAGCACTCTGTTGCATGCTACCAGTTGTCCTCCTAGACATACACCGAAATCTCAGTTTTTATGGATTTGAAGAACTTGTTCATCCCGGTGAGGATAAGTTAAACAACTGTCTGATATGGTCAATCGATTTTGTAACGGGGTATAACATGAAAGATATTCTTCACACGCATTATGGTAGAAAATTAGGATAGGTCTCAATTACTACAATGTAAACATGGAAAAGTTCCAGTTCAAAATGCTTTATGGTTAACTACTACAAGTTTTGGTTGACATACTTTATTTATTAGTTTGATACAAAACATTGGGATATCTTGTTGACTGATAATAGGTTAAGCAAAATTATACCTTTGCTATATTTGTTTTCATATCTTTGAGGAGAAACATTGGGTGGTATATTTAACCTGTACAGAAAGAAGTCTACCCAGAGGTTTAGTCAAAAGATGTCCATTGAGGGGTCAGGGCATTCTCATTAGATGTCAACCCTGTGGCCATTGTTCCTTACGTAAATTTGTATTACAAAATAAACAATTTACCACCAGTAATACTTCTCATGTTTTTGATATTTGTATATTTGGCAGTTGTAGTTCTGATTGGTTTATATATCTTACCACATGTATATGCTTTGCATTTTATATAGGACAGACGTCACGCCCATTCAGGACATGCATTTCTAAGTATATGAGTGACAATAAAAATAATTGTATATGTAATGCATTATTTAAACATTTGAAAAGACATCCCACTACACAATATATGTTTACTATCACTGAATAAATTCAAGATAATAAAAGTAATAAAGTAGGTCGTTATAATATTTTTATAAGAAAGAAAAATCTTGGATTATTAAACTGGGGGCTCTGTTTCTACCTGGTCTTAAGGAGCATTTGTCATGCACCAATAGCAGCAGGTTCAGCCATGTTTATTACATTGTTTAAACGTTATTGTGATCCAGTGACATTATATACTGATAAATGCTTGCTATACCTAAACCGTTCTGTCTTGTCCCATTTCTTTGTATGGCATATGTGAATGTTGCTAAATAAAACATCAGAACTTTAATTGGACTTGGACGTGTGCTGGCTTCTTTTCATTTTGAATTTGGATTTTCATGTTTTGGCCTTCGCACCTTGTCGTACATGCGGAAGTGGTTTCTGATGAATTTATGATTTCCCATCCAATGTTAGGGAATGTTTACTATCAGCCTCTGTCTATGAGAGACATGGGGTCCAGCCCCAGTATGAATTTACAATTTCCCATCCTATGGTCATGGGTTATATTTGACTAGGGTTAGGGATGGACTCTGCTTCACATGGATTGGTAGCCTATTCCAGAGCTTGAGGATCCTTTTGAGAGACATATATTTCTATCATTAGTATGTTCTATTTATTTTAACTTTTTAAATAGTTCAGTTGTTTAATTGATTTAATGGATGTGTGTATATAAGGGGAACCTGAGAAAATGTAGGTATACTTTGTAAAGGCTTAACAGCCGAGGCACTAGAGAGAGGTATATTCTGCTGATCTGTTCATTTTAATAAACTGTTGAAGTGTGTACACTGTTTTTTATGTGGTGAATATGTTCTATTTATGTCAAACTTTAAATCCCTGGATGTAGTGTTTCTGGTGTTGTTCATTTTGCAGATGTGCAAAAGCTCCATCAGGACTGGATCAATGGATTCCTTATATGCCAAGTACAGATCACCTCTCAACTTGTAGGCCAGAGTGCAGAGACAGGGCTCTAAGATGATCTAGATAAGAGAATGCATTAATACCCTGGATTCTCATGGTGAAGAACCTCTGTGGGCATTCCAGCTGTTGCATATGCCCAATCAGGTACATGCCAGACAGGGTATTGTATTCACTGGTGGGTCTGATAAGGTCTGTGTAGAGTGGATCATGCCAAACAGGGTATTGTATTCAGTGATGGGTCTGATGAGGTATGCGTAGAGTGGATCATGCCAAACAGGGTATTGTACTCGGTGATGGGTCTGATGAGGTCTGTGTAGAGTGGATCATGCCAGACAGGGTATTGTACTCAGTGATGGGTCTGATGAGGTCTGTGTAGAGTGGATCAGGCCAAACAGGGTATTGTATTCAGTGATGGGTCTGATGAGGTCTGCATAGAGTGGATCGTGCCAAACAGGGTATTGTATTCAGTGATGGGTCTGATGAGGTCTGCATAGAGTGGATCATGCCAGACAGGGTATTGTACTCAATGATGGGTCTGATGAGGTTTGCGTAGAGTGGATCATGCCAGACAGGGTATTGTACTCAATGATGGGTCTGGTGAGGTCTGCGTAGAGTGGATCATGCCAAACAGGGTATTGTATTCAGTGATGGGTCTGTGTAGAGTGGATCATGCCAGACAGGGTATTGTACTCAGTGATGGGTCTGATGAGGTCTGCATAGAGTGGATCATGCCAGACAGGGTATTGTACTCAATGATGGGTCTGGTGAGGTTTGCGTAGAGTGGATCATGCCAGACAGAGTATTGTACTCAATGATGGGTCTGATAAGGTCTGTGTAGAGTGGATCATGCCAAACAGGGTACTGTATTCAGTGATGGGTCTGATGAGGTCTGCGTAGAGTGGATCATGCCAGGCAGGGTATTGTACTCAGTGATGGGTCTGATGAGGTCTGCATAGAGTGGATCATGCCAGACAGGGTATTGTACTCAATGATGGGTCTGGCGAGGTCTGCATAGAGTGGATCATGTCAAACAGGGTATTGTATTCAGTGATGGGTCTGATGAGGTCTGTGTAGAGTGGATCATGCCAGACAGGGTATTGTACTCAATGATGGGTCTGATGAGGTCTGCATAAAGTGGATCATGTCAAACAGGGTATTGTATTCAGTGATGGATCTGATGAGGTCTGTGTAGAGTGGATCATGCCAGACAGGGTATTGTACTCAGTGATGGATCTGATGAGGTCTGTGTAGAGTGGATCATGCCAGACAGGGTATTGTACTCAGTGATGGGTCTGATGAGGTCTGCGTTGAGTGGATCATGCCAGACAGGGTATTGTACTCAATGATGGGTCTGGTGAGGTTTGCGTAGAGTGGATCATGCCAGATAGGGTATTGTACACAGTGATGGGTCTGATGAGGTCTGCGTAGAGTGGTACTAGAACTTCCTTGGACATGTATGCCATTCTCTTGCTTATGAGTTGGGCGAAGTAAATGATTTTTTTACCACCTTGTCTATATGTTGATCAAAGGCCAAATTACGGTCTGCAAATGTTCCCACATCTCTAACTCTACTGGGTCAACTCTTAGGGCTGTCTTATTCATGGAGCAATTTGCCTGGGTAGACTTTTCCCAAAAAGGCACTATAATGCACTCCCTTGCACAGAGTTTTTTAATCTGTTGCATCAGGACCAATCATTTGTCTGTGATACACCTTATTGCAGGATGTTGGCATCATGGGGGAAATTTATGATGGCTTCCAATTCGCATTCATCTGCAAACTTGGTGAGCCAGAGTCCCTTGACATTAGCCTTGACCTCCAAGAACTAGATGCCAAACAGGAGTGGGTCCTGCACATAGTCCTGGTAACCTGCTTCTTGGTGGAAGTGGTCTCACCTGTATTAATATCTTGATTCCTATCAGTGAACAAGATGGCAATCCATCAAGTTATGTTAAGGATTTATGCCAAATTTGGCAAGTTTGTCTACAATACCCAACTGTAGTGAATGTTTTAGCTAAATCTAGGTAGGTGGTATGCACCATTTTCCCTTCATCCATTTCCTTGGTTACCTTGTCATAAGTCTACAGTGTTGAGTAGGCATGACCTTCCCCTAACAAAACCAAACTGGGATGGCTCCAGTGTCTGTAGCTTGACAATGTCTTTGTCAATCATTTCCATGCTAATTTTTTCCATGGCTTTGCATATTACAGTTGTTAGATTAATTAGTCTGTAATTTCCAGGACTGGTTGATGATCCACCCTTGTGAAGGGGGATAACTGTTGCCATCCTCCATTTTACTGATACCTAGCCTGTTTTGAGGCTGTAATTGAAAAGTGACTCAAGTGGTATTATGAGTACAAATAATCCAGGGACAGGTAGGCAATTACAAGGATACCAATCCAGGTGTGAACTTGTGGTTTCCAATCCACTCTACATTGAACACAGTAAGAAACCTACTTTTTTACTTGAAGGGGGAAAACAATTCCATAAGTGGTATTCTCTTTACTTATCCATCCCTCCCAGAATGTTGTAGTTCAATTGCCCATACATGTCAAGCAGAGTGCCTCTTTGGCCCTCTTCAAAAGGAACCTTGAAGATTGGATGGAAGAAAGGAAATTCACCCCGGGGATCAATTCAGTCGCCCTGCTAGACAGGGGTCCAGGAAAGTAAATAGTGTGGGAAGAAATAGCCAGGGAATTGTTATGGCTAGGCTTCTATAGGCCCTAGGGCTGATAGCCTTGTACCAACCTATGAACCTATGCAAAGACTGAGATATTTTGAGTGGGTGTTTCTGCCCCTTTTGGATTTGTGGATATGTAGTAGATCTGAAAAGAAGGGGTTGGTAAGAGAGGCAGAGATCACCCTTCAGTAGCCTGTCAGATACTGAAATGAGGGACAGGGTTTTGAGATGATCAGTGTAGGTTTTGCAATTTAGCCCCTTGATTTTTTTTAGTGAGAAAATATTGTGGTCACTTGAGTTGTGAGGTGTTTGGACATACTAAACCGGAAATTATACTCAATGATTGACCTGAGTACAGAATGCAGTGAAATAATCACTTTCTTGGACCTGGATACCATACCCTTACTAATAAGTTAGACAATGAGAAAGGAATTCCTTACAACAGCATCAAAAGACAGATGGGGTCCTAATGGGTCAGTCATCAGGGGTGTGTTGTCAATGTGGTAGTTACAGGAACTTAGTTTTAGGCCCTGGCTTTCACACCAGCTATTTATTTTGTGTGGGTGTGTGTGTGTGTGTGTGGGGGTGATCTTGGTATCTTCTGGAGAGTTTATAACAGCACCAAGGTTACAGTTATTTTCAGACTTGGTCAGCTATAAGCCCTTAACATTAGCTTTGATGTCTGAGAAATAAATGCATAAGAGTTGCAGGCCAAGGACCGAATGCTGGAATACACAACTACTAGCATTTTCTGGAGGGGGGTAGATCCACCCACCCACCTAATTTCCTGGGTTCTATTTGTGAGATGGTTTGCTATCCAATGAGTTACATAGGGATTTACATTTAGCTGAATGAGTTTATCAGCTATGCATGAGTTGGGGGGGGGGGTGCTAAATGCCTTTGCAAGGTCTAGCTCTGTTAAATCTTGTTATATGTTAGATCTTCCTTCATCCAATGCTTCAGTTACCTTTTCAAAGTTTACCAGATTAAGTGGGCAGGATCTGCCCTTGACAAAACCAAACTGGCTCATCTCAAGAGTTTGTAGGCTGCCTATATCCTCATTTACTAATTCCATGATGACCATTTCCATAGTCAGAGATTATACTGGTCAGTTGACACCCCGCCTTTGTGCAGAGGGATGACTGCTACATCCTCCACTCATCCGGAACAAGCCCTGTTTGGAAGTGGATATTGAACAGCCTCTGTAGGGGTTTCACAGGTCCTATTTTCAGGCTAACCAGTAGGCATCCTGGTAGTATGTTATCAAGCCCAATTGCAGCAGTGTTCTTGGCCTTAGAGCTCAGCAGATCCTGCCCAGGTGTCCTGCAGAGACCTACAATGCCGGAGAGACTTGATTGTTTAAGTACTATTGTTTGGTTTTTCTTGTTGCTTATTACTATTTCTGCCTAAACGCTCGTTTTCTGGCATTTATTGCTTCTCAGAACGCTCATTTTAAACTGAAATTGCATTTATTTGTGCCTGAACTTTAAAATTCATTGTTTGTTGTAAATTGTATTTTTAACAGTTACTGGCTTCCCACTCAAGTGTGACAGCCATTACTGAACTATAAAAGTAATTTTGCATTTGTTTCTGTTTTCTTGAAAAAAAAAAAAAAAATCTTGCTATTTGCCCGCCTTACTAAGCTAGAAAAGTCCAGTTTCAGATACCTGCTGATACCTGGACTGTGTTTAAGCTTCTGTGTTTAGCCATACCTTACTTGGGCAAAAAGGAAGTTTCTTTGTTCACCAGTGAGAGTGGGGAGCTCTGAACAGCCTACCTGCCCTTGGAGGAGTGGTTTCTGCCCAAAAACTGTAGTTTTATTGGCCATTTTGAGCTAATTTCTATCTCTTTAATCTTTCTGATATAAGAACCGCATTTGTGTTTTTTTGTGCGCCGGGCAGTGCCGGTTAGTTAGGGTTAAAACTATTCCCAACTCCACGAAGTCTACTCTTCAGTTTTTCCCTTGGAACTAGACAAATCTTCAACTTTAGCACTCAAACCATTCATTTTACAGCCCAACACTTGCTTAAAACTCATAGCAAGCACTAAATACCCCTAGCACTAGCCCCCCTTATACTGTCCAGAAGGAAAAGGCTCTCTATTCGTCCCCACCAGTCAATCAGAAAAACAGCTCACTCTACCTATTCAGGCATGTCCAAAGGGCAGTTTCCGGTGTACTCTCCAGTCCAACTGGTGAATCTGGGCATTTTGAGGCAATGTTACAACTGCCTCATGTACACAGACAACCCTCTCCTCCTACCACCAAACACTAATATATGCAAGAGATGCAATTATACAGCCAAACTGGAGGCAAAGCTCTCTCAACTCCAGACTGTAACTGACTGTCAAGAGGAGAAGGGTAATACTTGCAACACACCACCAGTCTCACACAGACCTAACAAACCAACACAGGCAAACAACACACATAAATACACAAAAACATACTTGGAGGCTCTAAATAAAAAATCTGCAAAAGCAACAGAGACCTCCAAAGCAGACATCCAAGCAACCTCCACAACCCATCACCAACCATGAAACACACACTTCACATACTCAGTGTGCCACGCAATCACAGCCCTTAAGGTAAAATAATCTACCCAACACACTAGTGATAGGCGACTCTGTAGTCAGGCACACTGATGTCCCACTAACTAGGCTGGACAAGGAGAATTTTACAGTTAGCTGCCTGTCGGGTGCCAGGATCTACCACATAACACAAGCACTCAGGTCACTCCAGAACAAGTACTAATATGACTCTGTCATTGTACATGTTGGTGTGAATGACCTGAGATCTACCTCCCTGGACTACATGAAAAGAGACATGGAAGAGCTCTCTGATCATGTAGCCAAGGCCGGTATGACCCTGACCCTGAGTAGCATCCTGCCTTCACCAAGAATGCTGCCACAGTATAAAGAAAAAATGATCAACTTCAACAACTGGCTAAGTTTCCGGTGTCATTCTTAGGGGATCCAGTATCTGCCTGGGATGACATGCTCGATAAGCCACGTTGTTTCGCAAGAGATGGCTTGCACCTGTCACCCTTAGGCTTTTGAATACTGGCAAAGGCTCTTGCCGCCCCCATAGTACCTTTTTTAGGCAAGGCTCAAAAGACAATCCTACCACCGTAAATAGCACAAGTAACCAAATACTGAGGGCAATGCTACTTAACCCCAGACATCTAAACCTCAAAATGCACGCACTTGAGGCACTCCTAAGTATGGAGAACATCGATATCTGTGCAGTAACAGAAACCTGGTTTAAGGCTCCAGAGAGCACCCCAGCACTACTAGGCTATAACTTATACCATACCTTTTGGCCACAGAACCAGGACCGAAACACAAAAGGCAGGGGAGTATCCATATTCATCAAGGATACTCACACTTCCAGGTTAGTGGTGCTGCACGATGCATCAGAGATCATCCAAGTGCAACTAACAATGGGCAAAACTGCAAGCCAAATTGTAGCTTGCTACAGATCACCCACCATGACCCAGGACCCCCATTCCGCATTTCTGGAGACACTGGGAAATATGAAGGTCCTACCAAACACCCTAATACTGGGTGATTTCAACTACTCAAACATTAACTGGAAGAACTACTCAAGTACTAACTCCTTTACCCAACGCTTCCTAGAACTTATAAACTCGAATGCCCTGGACCAACTGGTCAACACCCCCACCAGAGGGAACAACATATTGAACCTGGTCATCACCAACATGGGCGACCGGTGTTCCACACCTGACGTCAACCCCTCGCTGGTTAGATCCGATGATAGACTAATCACTCTGGATATCCACATTCCGCCACCAACCTCAATCAAGGAAAACCACCGTGAAAAGCAAATTTCATGTTGCTTAAGACCAAGGTGGAAAGGTTCACAGCCCCCACGCCAATGGACAATGCTGTCCAAGCTGCTGAAACCCATACAAAGGCACTCTATGATCATCTGCAGGAGTGCATGGATTGTGCTATCCCAAGTAAAACCAAGACTCACACCTCCAAGAAAAGGAAACCAGTCTGGTGAACCCCTGCCATAAACAGGCTCTACAATAGAAGGAGGAAACTAGTACAGATAAGAGCAAAATCCCTAGAAGGAAAGACATCCCTGATCAGTATCAGCAAGAAACTATGATCCCTCATTAAATCATCCAAGGCTAGCTTCGAAAGAAAAATTGCCAAGGACTCCAAAGATAACCACAAAGTGTTCTTTAGCTATGTCAAGAACCTAAGTGGAAACTCTCAGATCTGCTCCGAGTTGGTGCAGAATGGCAAAAAATACACTGAACCGACTGATATTGCCAACATTTTGGCGGACAGGTTCAGTGCAAAGTTCATACCCCTCTCACCGCCTAAAGGGCCCATAACCATACCAGAAGAATGTAAGGCCCCGGAAATCACTGACACACAACTTAAAACAGCCCTATCCAGAGCCAAAAACACAGCCTCAATGGGACCGGACAGTGTCCCAGGCTGTGTCTTACAAGAGCTTCAAAATGAACTAACCCCTCACCTAAAAGTACAGTTGTGTACACTTACCATAAATGTACATGTTCGAGTGTATTCACTGTTGCAGTCATTACATTTGAGTAATCTGCTGGCAGGTTGCCCTCAGTCGGCTTGAATTCCAAAGTCTTGGGTCTTGTGTTGGTTGCTGTCTTCTCTTCCATGACGTCAGGTCGTCAGGGGTATAAAACATGCAGCCGACGCCATTTTCTTTAGTTTTTCTTGCCCCCGATGTCAGGTGCCCCCAAAAAGGTAGCAATCTTATACATATATATATATATATATATATATATATATACACACATGCATCAATATAAACTTTACATTCATCTACAAGCAAGTACACCACATAGGTTGTAGAAGATAGAGAAGGAAAGATAAGCTGTAGAATGACAGGGGGATGGAGGGAGGGTAACCTGGACTGCAACAGTGAATACACTCAAACATCTACATTTATGGTAAGTGTACACAACTGTACTATGTTCTTCATGTTTCACTGTTGCAGTCATTACATTTGGGTAGAATCCCAAAGCTATGATTGGGAGGCTGGAGCTAAACAGCATTAGGTGCGGCTATAAGGCCCTGCAGCACTGCAGTGGCAAAGCCAGCCCTGGACTTAGAGTACAGAGGCAAATGGTAATGCTTTGTAAAGGCGTGAACAGAACTCCAAGTAGCAGCCTCTAGAATGTCTTTGGTTGGTACTCCTCTGAGAAAGGCTGCTGAAGTAGCTGCAGCACTGGTGGAATGAGACCTAATGCCCTTGGGCACAGGTTTACCATGGTGTAAGTAGCAGAAATAGATACAGTGGCTTATCCACTTTGAAACTGTCTGCTTTGAGATAGCCTTTCCTTCTGATCCTGCAGCATATGACACTAGTAATTGCTCAGTTTTTCTTAGAGCTTTTGTCCTGCTCAAGTAGAATCTTAGCTGTCTGTGTACGTCCAAGGAATGCAGAATTCTCTCCCCTTTGTTCTGTGGATTTGGATAAAAAGTTGGCAGATGAATTGTTTGGTTATGAGCCACACTGGAAACCACCTTAGGCATAAAAGAAGGATTTGTCCTCAGAGACACCCTGTCTGGGTAAAATATGATAAAAGGCTCTACAGCCATGAGAGCCTGTAGCTCTGAAACCCTTCTTGTTGAAGTAATTGCTAGTAGCAGAGCTGTCTTCCATGATAAGAACTTTATATCAGCGGTAGCGGCTGGTTCAAATGGAGGCAGGGTGAGCTTTTTCAACACATAATTGAGGTCCTATGCAGGTAATGGTGATCTTCTAGGACGCCTTAGATTTTTGGCTCCTCTAAGACACTGCTTTAGTAAAGGATGAGAAAAGATTGGTGGGTCTGTATCGTAATGAGCTGAAATGGCAAAGGCATGGATTTTGATTGATGAGAAAGATAGGCCTTTGTCAAGCATCTCAGTTAAGTATTGTAATATCTGAGGAATATGTGGTTCTGCTGTATCAGTTCGTTGTGCTTGATTCCAAGCACAGAATCTCTTCCATTTGTCAGCATAAGATTTTCCTGTACTAGGCCTCCTGGCTTCCAAAATGACATTCATCACAGCTTTACTGAGAGGTGTCATTTGCATGATTAGCCATGCTGCCAGGTTCAGAGATTGTAGTTGATCGTGCAGGATCTGATTGTTTTGTTGGGACAGTAATTGTGGTCTTTGAGGCAAGGTCCAAGCTGGGTATTGAGAAAAGTTCCTTAGGATTGGGTACCAGTATTGGCAGAGCTAGTCCGGGGCAATTAATATCATCTTCGGCTTCTCTTGTCTGACTTTTAGGAGGACCTTGGGTAGAAGAGGCAGAGGAGGAAAGGCGTAAACTGGCAGGTTTTTCCAACTGAAGGATAGGGCGTCCACTTTCCATGCTTGTCTGTGATAAGTCCTTGTGCAGAATCTTTTCAACTGATAATTTTGAGGAGAGGCAAATAGATCTATGTCTGGGCTCCCCCATTTCTCTGTTATCATGCTGAATACTTGTGGATTTAGTTTCCACTCATGAGGATCCATAAGGTTTCTGCTTAAATCGTCTGCCAGTGTTCTGTTTTCCACGCAAGAATTGAGCTTGAAGGTTTATTTGGTAGATCCAAAGCTGTGTCCCACAGTGCCATGGCTAATCTGCAAAGGGGGTAAGTGTGTGTGCCCCCTTGCTTGTTTATATACCACATGACTGTGGTGTTGTCCTCTTTATCAGTAGTTGTCCTGGATGAATTAAGTCCTTGAAGGCTGTTAGGGCATTTTGAACAGCTAGCTTCTCTTTCTGGTTGATATGTAGGTGCATTTGATTTGGTGCCCATATGCCCTGAATGCATCTTCCTGCCATGTGGGCGCCCCAGGCATAATCTGATGCATCTGTTGTTAAGGTTTGGCTGGCAGGGGGTAGAGTGAAGGGCCATCCCATGTTTTGGTGACAGGCCTTTACCCACCATAGAAACTCCTGTTGCAGGCAGGGGATGAGAGGAATCATTGTTTCCAGACTGTGTGAATGCTAACTCCATAAACTTTTTAGGTACCACTGAAGTTTCCTCATATGCAGTCCTGCATATGGAATTAGTAGGATGCAGGATGCCATGAAGCCCAGAGCCTGCAGAATTTGTCTTGCAGAAGACTGGGTTTTTGTTGCCATCAGCTTGAAGTAAGTAGTCAGTTGCCTTTGTTTGTCTGGCGTGAGGTAAGCCATCTGGGCAGTTGTATGCAAGCTTGCACCCAGGAATGTTAACTTCTGAGAGGGTACCAGTTGCGATTTCTTTTCATTTATTGTGTACCCTAGGCATGCTAGAAGCCTTTTCACAAACGCCAGGTGTCGTAGAAGAGTGTCCTTGTTCTCTGCTTGAATGAGACAGTCATTCTCTGTTTGAATGTGACAGTCGTCCAAGTAAGGATATATTTGAATACTTTGTCTGCAAAATGCAATTACTGGTGCCAGGCACTTTGTAAAGACCCTGGGTGCAGTAGATAAGCCAAAGGGCAGTGCATAGAATTGGTAATGCATTAAGCCAGCCTTGAATCTGAGGTATCTTCTGCATGACTGTCTTTTTGGGACATGCAGGTAAGCCTCTTTTAAGTCTAAAGTCACTAGCCAAGCATTGTTGCCCAGCATGGGCAGAAGCTGTTGCAAAGTGAGCATTTTGAATTTTGGAATGTCCAGGTATGTGTTCAAAATCGATAAATCCAGTATTGGCCGCCAGGCTTTGTCCTTTCTGGGTACCAAGAACAGTCTTGAGTAAAAACAGTGTCCTTTTCCCTGTTCTGGTAATGTCTGAATGGTCCCCATATCCATGAGGGATGTAACCTGTTTCTGTGCCTCTGCCCATTGTTTTTTTGGCAGGTCTGGCCAACCATTTGTCATTGGCAGAGTGTGGAAATGGAATCTGTATCCCTGTGATACGATGTTCAGTACCCACTTGTCCTGGGTTATTAACTGCCAATTTTGAGCAAAAAGTGCTAATTTTCCCCCTATGTGTGCTGCCAAAAGATAAGTGCTTGGTGTAGGCAGAGTGAAGTCATTGGGATTGCTTTCAGTAGGTTTGCGCTTTATCTCCTCCAGATTTGGAGGTGGATGCGCCCCATTGCTTTGGCCTGTATGAGTCTTGAGCCTGGTACATGGAACCCTTAGGGCGTCTGGATTTGCCCCTTTGAGCTCTGTCTGACACAGGAAAGGACCAATTTTTTGTAGGCCAGTGTCTACTAAATCTAGGTGGCTGCACTGGTAAAAAATCTTTAACAGTTTGCATAGACTTAGCTTTGTCTTCCATTATCTTTAAAACCTCTTCTGCCTTAATACCAAACAGTGAATCATGCTGTAAAGGTGCATCTAGCAATTTAGCTTTAACATGATCAGGCAAATTTTGTTCCTTTAACCAGGCATGCCTCCTAATCACAGATCCAGTAACTGCGGCCCTGCAGGAGGCGTCTAAAGAAATCAAAACCACATTGCAAAGTATGCTTTCCAACTTGTTCAGCTGCATGCAATAATTCCTGCAATGCCTTATTTTCTGCACATTCTGAAATCAACATAATTTTCTGTTTCAGCAATCCCATAACATGTTCTTGGTACTTAAGCATGTGAAATTGACAGTTTAAAGCCCTGATTGCCAAGGTTGCAGATGTATAAACCTTTTTTCCCCATCTGTCCAGCGCCCTTGAATCTCTGTTGGAGGGGGTAGGGTTTTTTGCTGTTGAGGCCTTAACTCCCTTTGGACCCTGTGAAATACTGTCAGGATCAGCAGCAGGGTTTCTAAATAAAAATTTATGAGAGTCAGGGACCCTGTAATACTTGTCAGGCTTACTGGGAGCCAGAGGTAGAGAGTCAGGGGTCAGGCTTGACTCCGAAAAAACATCATCCACAATGTCTAACACAGGGGGGGGAATGGCTAAAGGCTTGTGCTGAGGTAGGAGGAGGAAATCCCTGAGCCTCTTTTTTGATTCTGAGAAGTCTTGACTCTCCCAGTGAAAA
This sequence comes from Protopterus annectens, assembly GCF_019279795.1. Lineage (NCBI taxonomy): Eukaryota > Metazoa > Chordata > Ceratodontiformes > Protopteridae > Protopterus > Protopterus annectens. The sequence goes on along the minus strand of NC_056744.1, from coordinate 332,054,150 downwards.
TGCTCCCTCAAAGTATGCAAGGTTTCTCCAAATGAATAATCCTCAGGAGGAGATGCAGATGGAATAGACTCCTCAGCATCAGAATCCTCATAGGGAGGTAAAGATAATTCCTGATCAGAATAAATAGAAACCTGATCTGAAGATTCATAGTCAGTGTCTTGCCTAGGCCTCTTATCTGGAGGGGGATGGGTACACCTGATCAAGGTAAGGTCTTCAGCCATTTTGATCATCTGTTTTTTAGGCATAGAGGCCTGTGCATGTGGCTCAGGCGTCGTTTTTTTTTAAGTTTTAGAAGGTGTCTTTGCCTTTGGTTTTGCAGCTTTCGTCGGTTTGATATAAAAATGTTGAGGTCTGAATACACCCTCAGAAGCCGGTGCCTGCTCAGCAGCTCTGGACCCATCCAAGGGAGATACATCCATCGGTCCAATACCTTGAGTATCTTGCAGCATGCCGGACTCCACATGGGTGTCGGTAGAGGCCTGCGACTCGAAGGTAGCGGGTATCAGGGGCTGCGAAAGTGCCTGAGTACCGGTGAAGCGGAGACTGGCTAAGGAGAAGCTTCGTCGTAGGTTTTGGATCTCGATTGCCTTTCTGTGTCCTTTTCTTTGTGTTTTTTATGTACTCCGGTAGTCAGATTGCTATCTGACAACATCTCTGGGTAGTTAAATCTGTTTCTGAAATACTTACATGCAAAAATATACCGACGCTTAATAGTGCATTGGTTAAATCTAGCACAAAACCGACAACCAGGCACATTGTGATCAGGGCCTAGGCAAGGAATACAGTATACATGGAAATCCTTATGAGGTATTTGCTTCCAACAAGTAATACAATTATTAACTTTTTCTGACATCGGAAAAAAGCAAGAAAAAAAGTTTCCCCAACGGGGTACTTAGCTGTATTGAAGACTTCGGTCCTGAAACTCAAACGCGAATATTTCAGTAGTCGGCCGACCGGCACTTGTGAAATGCTTCTGCTTCGGGCACTGCACAGCAAGAAAGACTAAAGAAAATGGCGTCGGCTGCATGTTTTATACCCCTGATGACCTGACATCATGGAAGAGAAGACAGCAACCGACGCAGGACCCAAGACTCTGAAATTCAGGCCGACTGAGGGCAAGCTGCCAGCAGATTACCCAAATGTAATGACTGCAACAGTGAAACATGAAGAAAGTACAGTTTTGTACCTACCATAAATGTAGATGTCCGAACTGGATAGAATCTGCAGTCATAACAAGTGGGTTGTCCTGTCGTCAGGCAGCCCTGCAGTCGGCCGGATTCCAAAGTCCGGGTCCGGCTTCGGCTGATGTCGCACTCCACCCGACGTCATCTCTGTTGGTCTTCGGGTATAAAAGCATCAGCCGACGCCATTTTCCTCAGTGTTTCTTGCCCCAGATGCCAGTAGCCCTCTTGCAGGCTAAAATTTGGATAGATGCCAATGTTTCCAAATAGATAGAGGTAAACACAACAATAAGCATGTATGTACATATATACAAACAAATACACCATAAAAGACTCCCCCCAACAGCTAGCTATTAGGAGGGTAAACACCCTAGGAGTACCACAGAGGGAAGGAGGAGGGTAATCCTGACTGCAGATGCTATCCAGTTCGGACATCTACATTTATGGTAGGTACAAAACTGTACTATGTCCTTCATGGATGCATCTGCAGTCATAACAAGTGGGTAGAATACCATAGCCAACTAGGGAGGAGGATAAAAGTAGATTATGGTGTGTTTAGGATCCCTTGCAGTACAGCAGTGGCAAACCCTGCTCGGGATCTGGAATATAGAGGCAAATTATAATGCTTGGCAAATGTATGCACGGAGGTCCAAGTAGCCGCCTCAATAATGTCTTTGGTTGCCACTCCTCGTAAGAAGGCTGTGGTAGTGGCTGTTGCCCTTGTAGAATGAGGTCTTATGTTCTGTGGAATTGGTTTTCCATGGAAGGAGTAACAGTATTGTATGCAATTTCCTATCCATTTGGAGATTGTCTGTTTGGAAATAGCTTTTCCTTCCCTTCCTGTTGCATAGGCTACAAAAGTTGGTCAGTCTTTCTGCTATTTTTGTTCTGTCCAAGTAGTAGCGTAGCTGTCTATGTACATCCAAGGTATGCAGTATTCTTTCCCTCTGTTTTGTGGGTTGGGAAAGAAGGTAGGTAGGTGGATTGCCTGGTTTAAAGACACTCTGGATACCACCTTGGGCATAAATGTAGGATTAGTCCTCATGGACACTCTATCTTGGTGGAAGATTAGGAAGGGTTGCACTGCCATTAAGGCCTGTAGTTCTGAAACCCTCCTTGCTGAAGTAATTGCCAGTAGGAAAGCAGTTTTCCATGACAGGTGTTGTAGGTCTGCTGTTGCTGCTGGTTCAAAGGGTGATAGTGTCAACTTTTCTAGCACAAAGTTTAAATCCCAAGCTGGTAATGGTGGTTTCCTTGGAGGTTTTACATTCTTGATTCCTCTGAGGAACTGCCTGAGCAAAGGGTGCGAAAAACAGGTGGATCAAAGCTGTATTCTGCTGAAATAGCTGATGCATGTATCTTGATGGAGGAGTAGGACAGGCCTGAATGAAGAAGTTCGCCAGATACTCCAGAATGTTAGGCATATCTATGTTTGACACATCTTTTCCTCTTTCCGTACTCCAAATGACAAACCTTTTCCATTTTCCAGCATAGTTCCTTCTTGTTGAAGGTCTGCGTGCTTCAAGAATAATGTCTTTAACTCTTTGGGAAAGTTCTGGATTAGCTGCTGCTATGTGATGTTCCATGCAGTCAGTTGCAGCGTTTTAGGTTTGGATGTATGATGCTGTAGTTGTTCTGAGTTAACATCAAAGGCATCAGGGTATTGGCCACATATTGTTCGAGACATGCTCTTCAGTAGTGGGTACCAGTGTTGTCTTGGCCAGTTTGGAGCTATCAGGATTATCCTTGGACGTTCTTCCTTGATTTTTAGTAGTACCTTGTGTATCAAAGGAAGAGGTGGGAATGCATATGCTGTTAGGCCTTTCCAGTTGAAGGAGAGTGAGTCCACTTTCCATGCTAGTGGGTGGAATGTCCTTGTGCAGAATTTTTGAGCTGGTGATTGAGAGGTGATGCGAATAGGTCTATCTGTGGCATTCCCCATTTCTTTGAGATGGTCTTGAAGATGTCCGGGTGCAGCTTCCATTCGTGGGCATCCAGTGGTTCTGCTTAATATGTCTGCTAGAGTATTGTCTTTCCCGGTACAAATATTGCCTGTAACTGAATGTTGTAGCTGAGTGCCAGGGTCCACAGCTCCAAGGTCATTCTGCATAGGGGTATGAATGAGTGCCTCCCTGTTTGTTGATGTACCACATGACTGTGGTGTTGTCTGTCCTTATCATCAACTGGCCCTCTTTGAGAAATGGTTTGAACTTTTGGATTGCCAGTTTTACTGCCAGCATTTCTTTTAGATTGATGTGCAGGTGAAGTTGATCCTGTGTCCACAATCCTTGCACGCATTTGTCCAGCATGTGGGCCCCCATCCTAGGTCTGAAGCGTCTGTTGTGATGGTCTGGCTTGGTTGACATCTGCGAAAGGGTAGGCCTGGGTTTGACTGGCATGCCTGAGCCCACCATAGGAACTCCTGTTTTAAGCATGGAATTAGTGGGATTTCTGTTTCTAGACTGTGTCTGTGTTGGGACCATAAATTCTTTAGGTACCACTGTAGTTTCCTCATATGTAGTCTGGCAAATGGGACCAAGATTATGCATGATGCCATGAAGCCCAAGGCCTGCAGAACTTTTCTTGCTGTTAACTTGTTCAGTTTTGTTAGTGCCAAGAAGTAAAGAGGAAGTTCTTTTTGTTTTTCTGTAGTCAGGAATGCCATTTGTTGTACTGTGTTCAATTCCGCGCCCAAGAATGTCCTTGTTTGGGATGGTATCAGCCTTGACTTTTGTAAATTGACTGTGTATCCCAGTCCTTGTAGCAAGTAAATGACCCTTTGTAAATCTGTTGTCAGCTTGCTTTTGTTGTCCCCTTGTAGCAGGCAGTCGTCCAGGTATGGGTAAATTTGAATTCCTGTAGTCTGCAATGGGCGATTACTGATGCCAGGCATTTTGTGAATACTCTGGGCAGTAGATAAGCCAAAGGGCAATGCTGAGAATTGATAGTGCTCTGATCCTGCAAGAAATCTGAGGTATCTTCTGCAGATTGGTCGAATGGGGACGTGCAGGTATGCCTCCTTGAGATCTAGAGTTACCAGCCAAGACTCCTTGCCCAGCATGGGAAGAAGTTGCTGTAGGGTCAGCATTTTGAATTTTGGGACAATGATGTATGTATTTAAGGTGGACAGGTCGAGAATTGGTCTCCAACTTTTTTCCTTTCTTGGAACTAGGAATAGTCTGGAATAGAACCCCTTTCCTTGTTCTGCTGTTGGCACTCTTTCCACAGCTCTCATGTTTGCTAACTCCATTATCTGGCGTAGAGCCTCTGTTTTTTGATTTGGTGGAGGTAGATTTGGCATTCCTCTTTTGACTGGTAAAGTGGGGAAGTGAAACCGGTAACCTTGATCTATGGTTTGTAAAATCCACTTGTCTTTTGTTATGTAGTGCCAGTTCTTTGAAAATAAGGTTAACTTTCCGCCTAGAGGAGCTGCTATTTGTTCCCTGGTAGGCGGATTTAGGATTAAGTCACTGTGGTTGTGCTGATGTAGTGGCAGTGGCTGTGTCTGTGCCTCTGTTGTTACCTTGCCACTGTCGTCCTCTGTAGGCACCTCCTCTGGATTGGTTTCTGCCTCTGGAACGTCTATTCCTGCCCCTTTGAAATTTTGTGGAGTCAGGAAAGGACCAATTTTTGGCAGGCCAGTTCCTGCTAAACCTTGGGGTTGAACCTGCAAGAAATCTTTAACAGTTTGAACAGATTTTGCCTTTTCTTCCATTTTCTTCATAACCTGCTGGGCAGGTGTACCAAACAAACTTGTCTTGTCCATAGGAGCATCTAGCAACTTAGCTTTAACATGATCCGTAAAGCTTGTTCCTTTAGCCATGCATGCCTTCTTATCACTGTGCCTGTCATGGCTGATCTAAATGAAGCCTCCAGTGCATCATAGCCACATTTTAAGGAATGGTTGCTAACCTGTTGTATGTTATTTACCATCTCTAATACATATTTCTTATCAAGAGATTCATCAGTGGTTAGTTTTTAGTTAACTGATCAAGCATAAACTCTTGGTATTGTATCATGTGAAACTGACAGTTTAAAGCTCTAGCTGAGAGAGTAGCTGAAGTGTAGACCTTTTACCCCATCTGTCTAATGACCTTGCTTCCCTTTCAGAAGGAATAGGGTTTTAGCTGTGGTCATGCTACTGCCTTGGGACCCTGGGATATAGTTTCTGGGTCTGCAAGTGGGGCCTTGTAAAGGTGGTGATGAGTATCTGGCACCCTGTAAAATCTGTCTGGTTTGGCAGGGGCTGGGGTAAAGAATCTGGAGCGGAGCAAACATCATTGAAAGCATCATCCACCACAGAGAGAACAGGAGGTATAGCTAAGGGCCTGTGCTGTGGGAGGTGCAGAAAGGTCCTAAGTCTTTTCTGGAGTCTGAAAAATCCTGTTGCTGCCATTGGAACTGTTCTCGCATGGCATGCAAGGTTTCCCCAAAGGAGAATTCTTCTGGTGGGGAAGCAGCTGGAATGGATTCTTCAGCATCAGAATCTTCAAAATTGGAGAAGGGAGCCTCTGGCTGGTCAGTTATGTCTGATTCATCAGCAGAATCATCAGAAGACACTGGCTCAGGGGCTCTGCCCTAGGTCTCTTCTCTGGGGCTGAGTGGCCCTGTCTGGGTGAGATTGAGATCCTCTAATTAAAGAAATTAAATCTTCTGCCAAAGAAAGCATTTGAGAACTAGAAGAGGGCCTGGATGTGGGGGTTTAACAGGCACTGTTTTAGTAGTCTTGGCTGCTTTAGCCCTGGCGAAGGCCTTAATGGACATGGCTGCTGGAGGCCTAGCAGCACCACGTGCTGGGGTAGAGACATCCAAGGGATGGTGTCTGATAAGTCAACCACCGTAGTGGGTAAAATTTCTGAGGTCGATTCAAGAGTTGTAGCAGGGGCCTCAGTTGTAAGAATAGGTTCAGCTGTACTTTGATCAGTTTTCGGTTTCGCCGAAACCGAGACACTCATGGTTTGCTTTACCGTGGTTTCGCCGAAACCGCGGACCGCGAGTGTCGGTCTTTATCTTTGCGTTTTGGTAGATTGGGTAGTCGGAGGATCCGACGGCATAATGTACGCAAAATCAGAACCGAAAACTGTTCTGCAAACTCCGACCGACGCCTAAGCGCTCGGTTGAAAGAGGCACAGGCCGAACAGGCTGCTACGTCGTGGGCTGGGCCTAAACAAGGCAGACAGTAAGAGTGGAAATCTTTATGAGGTATTTGTTTCCCACAGGTTAAACAATTGTTAACTTTTTCTGACATCGGCTGAGGCAAGAAAGAGTCCCCAAGGGGTACTTAGCTTTAGAAGTCTTCGAAGTAGTATTCGGTAGAAGTAATCTCTGGATCCGACCGACCGGCACTTGCGAACAGCTTCTGCTTCGGGCGCCACGCGGCAAGAAAGACTGAGGAAAATGGCGTCGGCTGATGCTTTTATACCCGAAGACCAACAGAGATGACGTCGGGTGAGGCGACATCAGCGAAGCGGACCCGGACTTTGGAATCCGGCCGACTGCAGGGCTGCCTGACGACAGGACAACCCACTTGTTATGACTGCAGATGCATCCATGAAGGACATCATCACATCACACTGTTCAAACTCAGCCTCTCTACAGGCTACGTACCCACAGAGTGGCACACAGCAACAGTTATCCCACTCCACAAAGGTGGCGCCACAACGGACCCCAGGAACTATCACCTTATAAGCCTGACTAGCCTGGTCTGCAAGGCTAATGGAGCACATCATCATGGAACTCATTAACAGAGACATTGGGAGCCTCCAAACTTTGGACCCCACCCAGTTTGGCTTTGTTAAGGGCAGATCATGCCTCCTAAACCTGGTGGACTTCTTTGAGACAGTTACCAAGACATTAGATGAGGGTAAGGAGGTCCACACGGTCTACCTAGACCTCACAAAGGTTTTTGACACCATTCCCCATTCTGGTATTATAGACAAACTCACCAACCTGAACATTAACCCCTATGTCATGAGTGGGTTGCAAATTGGCTCTCGGCAAGAACCCACACGGTGAGAGTTGTGGACTCTAGGTCCGACTCTAAACCAGTTACAAGTGGCATCCCCCAGGGCTCAGTCCTAGGACCCCTCCTGTTTGGTATATACTTCTCAGAGGTACAGGCAAGCACAGGATGACTTTGGCTGACCAAGTTCACAGTTGACTGCAAACTAGGGGCCATAACTGATTCTCTGGCTGATACAGATACCCTCCAGACGGGTCTCACTGAGATGGATACCTGGTGTCAAAATCATGGCCTCAAGCTGAATGCCAAAAAGTGCATAGTCATCCCCTTTGGAAAAAACAAAGTACCTGTGAACTACCACATAGGTGGTAGTCCCCTAAATACAGAAAAAGTAATAAGTGATCTGGGGACCCAAGTAGACAGCAATCTCTCCTTTGATAATCATATTGCCAAGGTGGTTAGAAAATCCTTCTATGTGGCCCACCTAATCTCAAAAGGGTTCGCATCCAGAACAAAGGAGGTTATTGTGCCTCTCTACTCATCACTTATTAGACCCATTATAAAATACAACGACCCATTTGGGATGTACCTTACAAGACACCTACAACAGCTGGAAAGACCACAAAAGTACCTCACCAAGAGGATTACTGGCCTCAAACAGATGACCTATGCAGCCCGATTAAAGAAACTCCAGCTGTACTTGGTTGCATGCCGCTTACTCAGAGGTGACCTCTGCTTGACATGCAAGGCCATGTCCAACCCAGAACTGATGGATATGCTCCAACTAAAAAAAACAAATCCCTGAGAGCCACATGCTCTAGGGATATAAACAGTACAGTTGTGTACCTACCATAAATGTAGATGTTCGAGTGTATTCACTGTTGCAGTCATTACAATTGGGTTATCCTGCTGGCAGGCTGCCCGCAGTCGGCCCGAGTTCCAAAGTCTAGGTCCGGCGTCGGTTGCTGTCGCCTCCTCCCTGACGTCAGTGTGCCAGGGGTATAAAAGATGCAGCCGACGCCATTTTCTTCAGTTTTTCTTGCCCCAGATGTCAGGTGCCCCTAAAAAGGTAGGCTAAATTATGCCAATAAACATGCATACACAAAAAACTTTTCCTTCATCTACAAGCAAATACACCACATAGGTTGTATAGAATAGAGAAGTACAGATCAGTCCCAGCAAGGAAAAGGGGGATGGTGGGAGGGTAACCTGGACTGCAACAGTGAATACACTCTAACATCTACATTTATGGTAGGTACACAACTGTACTATGTTCATCGTGTTTCACTGCTGCAGTCATTACAATTGGGTTGAATCCCAAAGCTATGGTTGGGAGGCTGGTGCTAAATAGGATTAGGACAGGCTATCAGGCCCTGCAGAACTGCAGTGGCAAAGCCTGCCCTGGATTTAGAGTAGAGAGGTAAGTAATAGTGCTTTGTAAAAGTATGCACTGAACTCCAAGTTGCAGCCTCTAATATGTCTTTGGCTGGTACTCCTCTGAGGAAGGCTGCTGAAGTGGCTGCTGCTCTGGTTGAATGTGGCCTAATGCCCTTAGGCACTGATTTGCCATGCTGTGAATAGCAGAAACGAATGCAGTGGCCTATCCACTTTGAAATAGTCTTTTTCGAGATAGGCTTTCCTTGTGATGCTGCAGCATATGCCACTAGAAGTTGTTCAGTCTTTCTGAAAGCTTTGGTTCTGTCTAAGTAGAAGCGTAGCTGCCTGTGAATGTCCAAATAATGCAGAAGTCTCTCACCCTTATTCTGTGGGTTTGGGTAAAAGGTAGGCAAATGAATTGTTTGGTTAAGAGCCACACTGGACACTACCTTAGGCATAAATGTAGGGTTTGTCCTTACAGAAACCCTGTTAGGATGGAAAATGATAAAAGGTTCCACAGCCATGAGTGCCTGCAACTCTGAGACTCGTCTAGCAGAGGTTATTGCTAGGAGCAGAGCTGTTTTCCAGGATAAGAATTTTATATCAGCTGCAGAGGCTGGCTCAAACGGAGGCAGTGTGAGTTTTTCCAAGACATAGTTGAGGTCCCAAGCAGGTATTGGTGCTCTCCTTGGAGGTCTTATGTTTTTGGCCCCTCTGAGGTACTGCCTTAGTAATGGATGAGAAAAAAATAGGTGGTTCTGTATTGCAATGAGCTAAAATGGCAGAGGCATGAATTTTAATTGATGAAAAGGAAAGGCCTTTATCCAGCATCTCAGTTAAGTATTGCAAAATCTAAGGAATATTTGGAACAGTCGTGTCAATACCTTGTGCCTGGTTCCAAGCACAGAATCTCTTCCATTTTTCTGCATAAGATTTTCTGGTGCTAGGCCTCCTGGCCTCCAAAATAACATCCATCACTGCTTTAGAGAGAGGTGTGTCTTGAATGGCTACATTATCCGCCATGCTGCCAGGTTTACGGTCCTGAGTTGGCTGTGCAGTATCTGACTGTCTTGTTGGGTCAATAAGTGAGGAATTTGAGATAATGTGCAAGCTGGGCATTGAGACAAGCTCTTTAGGATTGGAGTCCAGTCTGGGGAAATCAGTATAATTTTTGGCTTCTCTTGTCTGACCATGAGGAGTACCTTGGGGAGGAGAGGCAGAGGAGGAAAGGCATATACTGTTAGGTTTTTCCAGCTGAAAGATAGAGCATCCACTTTCCATACTTGCTTGTGATAAGTCCTTGTGCAGAACCTCTGTAGTTGGCAGCTGTGAAGGGGAGGAAATATGTCTATGTCCAGGCATCCCCAGTTCCTTATCATGCTGAAGACTTGAGGATCCAATTTCCACTGGTGGGGATCCATTAGGTTTCTGCTTAGTTCGTCTGCCAGAGTATTTATCCTTCCTGGCAGGAATTGTGCTTGCAGATGTACTTGGTAAGTCAGTGCTGTGTCCCACAAGTTCATGGCTGGTCCGCAGAGGGGGTAGGAATGCATGCCCCCCTGCTTGTTTATGTACCACATGACTGTAGTATTGTCCGTCTTTATCAGTAGTTGTCCTGTAGATCCTTGAAGGCGGTCAGGGCATTCTGAACAGCTAGCATCTCTTTTTGATTAATATGTAGATGCATTTTACTTGCGGACCATGTGCCCTGAATACATCTTCCTGCCATATGGCCCCCCCCCAGGCATAATCTGATGCATCTGTTAATGTCTGCCTGGCTGTGGGTAAGGTGAATGGCTGTCCCGTGTTGAGGTGACAGGCTTTTGCCCACCATCGGAACTCCTGTTGCAAGCAGGGAATGAGGGTAATTATTGTTTCCAGGCTGTGGCAATGCTGAGTCCAAACACTTTTTAGATGCCACTGAAGTTTCCTCATATGCAGTCTTGCATATAGAATTAGCAGTGTGCAGGATGCCTGCAAAATTTTTCTTGCAGATAACTGGGTCTTTGTTGCCAACATTTTGAAATAAGTAGTCAGTTGTCTGTGTTTGTCTGGCATGAGATAAGCCATCTGGGCAGTTGTATTTAAGCTTGCACCCAGGAATATCATCTCTTGAGAGGGTACGAGTTTTTATTTCTTTTCGTTTACTGTGTACCCTAGACCTGTTAGTAATCTTTTAACAAATGCCATATGCTGTAGTAGGATGTCCTTGTTCTCTGCTTGAATAAGGCAGTTGTCCAAGTAAGGATATATTTGTATTCATCTTTGTCTGCAAAATGCAATTACTGGTGCCAGGCATTTTGTGAAGACCCTGGGCGCAGTAGATAAGCCAAAGGGCAGTGCAGATAATTGGTAGTGCACTGAGCCAGCTATAAATCTGAGGTATCTTCTGCATGACTGTCTGACTGGGACATGCAGGTATGTCTCTTTTAGGTCTAAAGTCACAAGCCAAGCCTTCTTGCCCAGCATGGGCAGAAGCTGCTGCAGAGTTAACATTTTGAATTTTGGAATATCCAGGAATAAGTTTAGGATAGACAGGTCCAGTATTGGTCTCCAGGCTTTGTCCTTTCTGGGTACCAAGAATAGCCTTGAGTAAAATCCTTGTCTCTGCTCTTGCTGTGGTACTTGCTGAATGGCTCTCATGTCCATGAGGGATGAAACTTGTTTTTGTGCCTCTGCCCATTGATTGCATGGCAGGTCTGGCATACCGTTTGGCCTTGGCAGGGTGTGAAAGTGGCACCTGTAGCCTTGAGATACGATATTTAAGACCCATTTGTCCTGGGTGATCATGTGCCAATTTTGTGAAAAAAGTGCTTGTTTTCCCTCCCAAAGGAGCTGCCAGAAGATAAGTGCTTGGTGCTGGCAGGGGAAAGTCATTGAGACCGTTTCCTGTATGGCTGTGATTTTTCCTCCGCTTTTGGGGGTAGAAGCACCCCATTGTTTAGGCTTGTATGAGCCCTGCGGCTGTGATCTGCCTCTGGGGCATCTGTATCTGCCTCTTTGTGGCCTGTCTGACACTGGAAAGGACCAATTCTTTGTAGGCCAGTTCCTGCTAAATCTGGGAGGCTGTACCTGTAAGAAATCCTTCACTGTTTGCATAGATTTAGCTTTGTCCTCCATTTTCTTCAACACCTCTTCTGCTTTAACACCAAACAAGGTATCATGTTGTAATGGAGCATCTAATAGTTTTGCTTTAACATGATCGGGCAGATTCTGTTCTTTTAACCAAGCATGCCTCCTAATGACAGAACCTGTAACAGCGGCCCTGCAGGAGGCCTCTAGAGAATCAAAACCACATTGCAAAGTATGCTTTCCCACTTGTTCAGCTGCATGCAATAAATCCTGCATTTCTTTGTTTTCTGCACATTCTGAATTTGTCAACATTTTCTGTTTAAGCAGTGACATAAGATATTGCTGATATTTAAGCATATGAAACTGACAATTTAAAGCTCTTACAGCCAAGGTAGCAGAAGTATAAATCTTTTCCCCCCATCTGTCCAGGGCCCTTGAATCCCTATCAGAGGGGATAGGGTTTTTTGCAGTAGAAACCTTGACCCCCCCTTGGGACCCTGAGAAATAGTTTCTGGGTCAGCAGCAGGGTTTTTGTAAAGAAATTTATGTGAATCACGAACCCTGTAGTATCTGTCTGGCTTAACAGGAGTTGGTGGTAAAGAGTCAGGGGACAGACCGGACTCTGAAAAGACATCATCTACAATGTCTAAAACAGGAGGAATAGCAAGGGGCCTGTGCTGAGGTAATAAAAGGAAGTCTCTGAGCCTTTTCTTGGATTCTGAGTAATCTTGGCTCTCCCAATGGAAATCATAGTATGCAGGGTCTCCCCAAAAGAATAATCCTCAGGAGGAGAGGCTGAAGGGATAGATTCTTCAGCATCAGAATCCTCATAGGGAGGAAGGGAATATTCCTGTTCAGAAGAAGAATCAGATGAAATGGAAACCTGATCTGAAGATTCATATTCTATCTCTTGCCTAGGCCTCTTATCAGGAGGGGGATGGGAACCCCTGATCAAATTACGTAGGTCTTCGGCCATTTTAAGCATCTATTTTTTAGGCATGGCGGCCTGTCCAGGAGAATGCTGTACTTGTTTCTTTGTCTTTAGAGCTGCTTTAGTCTTTGCCTTTGAAGCTGAAGTTGGCTTTAAATATAACTGTGTAGGCCTGAAAACACCCTCAGAAACCGATGCCTGCTCAGCGGCTCCGGACCCATCTGAGGGAATAATTTCCGAGGAGATTTGAGGGTGTGTGAATGCTTGTATGTGATCCAGGAGTGTCAGAAAGATGGGGTGAAGCTAGAGCTAAATTTATCTGCTAGTAGATTAGTTCTGGGGACATAGCCAGCGTATGTGATATAATTTAATATTAGTTTTGTGCATCATTTCTGAGGTTTTTAGCATTGTGATCATCTTTTGCCTGGGTGGCTTTTTACCTCGTATCTAGCTTTGGTATATTTGATCAGGGACTGGAGATCCCTATTATGTTTAGCAAGATTTTTTTGGAATTTGGAGGGTTACATTTATTTTCAAGTGAAACGGGCATTTTCCTTTTATTGTAGAGCTTGTTTATATTTGGTTTCCACCATAGGGGCTTATTTTTAAAATTGTCATATTTATTTCTGAGGGAGACGCATGCTCCTATGTTGCTATTCACTTGTCCATAGAATTTGCTGTTGAATGATTTTGCATTCGTAGAGGGTAATAAGAGTGGAAGGGAATGTTGAATTTTGCCAGGTCAACACTCAGCTTAATAGGTTAGATTTAACATAATTTCTGAATACTGGTTTATTGGAGGGTGCATCTGGCTTTAGTCTTACTGTGGATATGACTGATTTATGGTCCAATTTGACTAGGGAGAATATTACAACTGGAGGGGAAAAGAGCTGTCCCATATTGGTGAGAACCAAGTCCAGGATTTTGTCTACCCAAGTAGGAATGTAGACTAGCTTGTCCAGTGAGTTTATACTTCTGCAGTCCAGAAATCTCTGGGCATATATGTTTGGAGATGTATATGCTTCCCAGTTAAATTCCCCTGGAGAATGGTGCTTGGCTGAATGCATAGGGATTCTGAACTAGTCAGGAAGGAGGTATGAGCTAAGCGGAGATAAAGGGGGGGGGGGGTCCACAGTTAGCTACAACATGATATGAGAATTTGTTAATGGCAAGTTGGATATGGACTTCCATGTGACGATCCTGCCTAACAAGTTTGGAGGTGAAATTTTGTTTTACAAATATAGAGACCCCACCACCTTTAGTGCTGTCATCTACTGCAGTTTGTCTAAATGCATGGTAAAGACTGAATCATTGCATGTGGTGCTTTCAATCTTTGTGAACCAAATCTCTCTGGCGATGTATATACTGATGCATTCTAAGATAAGGAGTGCCTGTAGGGGGAATATATTTTTGTTAAGGCTCCTAGTGTTGAGCAGCAGTACCCTCATGTTATCTGAATTTTGTTTTGCTATGTTGGAAGCTTCTGAATACTGACTTGAAATAAAAAGGTCATTATGGAGGTGGATAAAGGTTTAGCTGATAAGCAAAAGACTTGGTGGGAGGAAGAGCAGGTGCAGGCCATCCCTGGTACAGCAGTTTAGATCTATCATGCCCTCCCAGGCAGGTGTATATAGTGCACCCCTAATACCAGAAGCTAAAGCCAATTGTTGAAGTCCGTCATCAGCTCACATTATGGCATTATTCCAGGTGAAAGTAAAATGCTGCTCAGGACAAGGTTCATACCTGCCTTCTTCATATCGTCTGGGAAGGTACATGTCAGTTCATTTACACCCATGTGTATCTGTGGTGCAAGGACCTGAGTGTGTGCATTACATGGTGAATCCTGGCCCACAACAGGAAACTGATCGTAACCCTCTCCTGCACAGTTTGGTGAATGATGCATCAGTGTCTCACAGTGGAGTTTCCTATGGTATGTGCAGGTTTTCCTCATAGGCCTTTGAGTTGAGACAATGAGCTACAGGTGCATGTATCATGGTGGGTGATGTTTGACTGCATGTTTGTGAGATTACTAAGGATACTTGTTGCTATAGTTGCATCTGGAAGCTTCAACATATGTGGTGCTATATGTTTGGCCTGCAATGTTCGAAATATGTTTTGTGTGATGCCCACAACCATATATTTGTAGAATCTTCATGTGAGAGCTTTGCCTTAAATAAAGTACAGTTTTGTACCTACCATAAATGTAGATGTTCGAGTGTTCACACTGCTGCAGTCATTACACTTGGGTTATCCTGCCGTCAGGCGGTCCCGCAGTCGGCCAGAGTTCCAAAGTCTTGGTCCGGCGTCGGTTGCTGTCGCCAGGGGTACATAGGAGGCATCCGACGCCATTATCTTCAGTTTTTCTTGCCCCAGATGTCAGGTGCCCCCAATAGGTAGGCAATACATATTGCTAATAAAAAATATACATATAAAATAAAAACAATACCTTCAGTTACAAGCAAATACACCACAAAGGTTGTATAGGATAGAAAGGTATAGATAAGTCCAGCTAGTTCAGAGGGGATGGAGGGAGAGTAACCTGGACTGCAGCAGTGTGAACACTCGAACATCTACATTTATGGTAGGTACAAAACTGTACTATGTTCATCGTGTTACACTGCTGCAGTCATTACACTTGGGTAGAATCCCAAAGCTAAGGTTGGGTGGCTGGTCTATAAAGAGTTGGGATTGGCTATGAGGCCCTGCAGAACTGCAGTGGCAAATCCTGCTCTGGATTTAGAGTAAAGAGGCAGGTGGTAATGCTTGGTAAAGGTGTGCACTGAACTCCAAGTTGCAGCCTCCAAAATTTCCTTGGTAGGTACCCCTCTAAGAAAGGCTGTTGAAGTGGCTGTTGCCCTGGTGGACTGTGGCCTAATGGTATTTGGGACTGATTTTCCATGCTGTGTGTAGCAGTAACGAATACAGTGTCCTATCCATTTGGATATAGTCTGCTTTGAGATAGCCTTGCCCTGTGATCCTGCAGCATATGCTACAAACAGTTGCTCAGTTGTCCTGAAGAATTTGTTTTGTCCAAGTAGAAGCGTAGCTGCCTGTGTATGTCCAAAGAATGTAGAAGTTTCTCCCCTTTATTCTGGGGGTTTGGATAAAAAGTTGGCAAATGGAAGGTTTGGTTGAGAGCCACACTAGATATCACCTTTGGCATAAAGGTAGGGTTTATCCTTAAAGAAACCCTGTCCTGATGAAAAATTATAAAATGTTCCACTGCCATTAATGCCTGTAGCTCTGAGACTCTTAGTGCTGAAGTTACTGCCAAGAGCAGAGCTGTTTTCCATGATAAAAATTTTAGATCGACTGTATTGGCTGGCTCAAAAGGTGGCAGGGTCAGTTTTTCCAAAACGAAATTGAGGTCCCAAGTCGGTGTTGGTGCTCTCCGGGGCGGTCTTATGTTTTTAGCCCCTCTGAGGTACTGCTTTAGCAAGGAATGAGAGAATAAAGGAGGATCCGTGTTGTAATGTGCCGAAATGGCAGAGGCATGGATCTTAATTGATGAGAAGGATAGGCCTCTGTCCAGCATCTCAGTTAAGTATTGTAAAATCTGAGGAATGTTTGGAACAAGAGGGTCAAGGTTTTGAGCCTGGTTCCAGCAGCAGAATCTCTTCCATTTTTCTGAGTAAGCTTTCCTGGTGCTAGGCCTCCTGGCCTCCAAAATGACATCCATAACAGCTTTAGAGAGAGGTGTTGCCTGTTTGGCTAATGTATCTGCCATGCAGCTAGGTTTAGGGTTTTGAGCTGACCGTGCAGGATCTGATTGTTTTGTTGAGTCAGAAGGTGTGGAATTTGAGGTAAAATCCATGGTGGTCCTTGAGCCAAGTTCCTTAAGATAGGGTACCAGTGCTGGCGTGGCCAGTCTGGAGCAATTTTTTATCATCTGTGGTTTTTCTTGTCCGGCTTCTAGGAGTACCTTTGAAAGGAGAGGCAGTGGCGGGAAGGCATAAACTTTTAGGTTTTTCCAGCTGAACAGGAGTGTGTCCACTTTCCATACTTGTTTGTGATAAGTCCTTGTGCAGAATTTTTGTAGTTGGCAATTCAGTGGGGAGGCAAACAGATCTATGTCTGGGCATCCCCATTTTTGCGTTATCATGCTGAAGATTTGTGGATTCACTTCCATTCGTGAGGGTCCATGATATTTCTGCTTAGATCGTCTGCCAGAGTATTTTTTTTTCCTGGCAGGAATTGTGCTTGCAGGTGAACTTGATACGTTAGAGCTGTGTTCCACAAGGTCATGGCTTGTCTGCATAGGGGATAAGAATGAGTGCCCCCTTGCTTATGTACCACATTACTGTGGTGTTGTCTGTCTTTAGTAGTAATTGTCCTGGATGCAGAAGGTCCTTGAAAGCTGTTAGGGCATTTTGAACAGCCAACATCTCTTTTTGATTGATGTGAAGATGCATCTGGTCTGTGGTCCACTTGCCCTGAATGCATTTTCCTGCCATGTGTGCTCCCCAGGAGTAATCCGAAGCATCTGTTGTTAGAGTTTGCCTGGCTGTTGGTTGGGTAAAAGGCTGACCCTTGTTTAGGTGACATGCCTGTGCCCACCACTGAAACTCCTGTTGTAGGCAGGGTATCATTGGTATTACTGCTTCTAAACTGTGAGAGTGTTGAGACCAAACACTTTTTAGGTACCATTGTAATTTCCTCATATGCAGTCTGGCATATGGTATTAGTAGAATGCAGGATGCCATGAATCCCAGGGCCTGTAGAATTTTTCTTGCAGGGAGATGGGACTTTTTTGCCAGTAATTGAAAATATTTAGTTAGTTGAACTTGTTTGTCTGGCGTGAGGTAAGCCATCTGGGCCGTTGTATTTAAGCTGGCACCCAGGAATATAATCTGTTGCGAGGGCACTAGTTTTGACTTCCTTTCATTTACTGTGTACCCTAGAGAAATTAGCAACCTTTTTACAAATGCCAGATGCTGTAGAAGAATGTCCTTTGTCTCTGCTTGAATGAGGCAGTCGTCCAGGTATGGATATATTTGAATTCCTTTTTGTCTGCAAAATGCAATTACTGGTGCCAGGCACTTTGTGAAGACCCTGGGCGCAGTAGATAAACCAAAGGGCAGTACAGAGAATTGGTAGTGCATTATACCAGCTTTGAATCTGAGGTATCTTCTGCAATTTTGTCTGATAGGGACATGCAGGTATGCCTCTTTGAGGTCCAGCATAACAAGCCAAGCCTTCTTGCCCAGCATGGGTAGAAGCTGCTGTAATGTCAACATTTTGAATTTTGGAATATCCAGATAAGCATTCAGAATTGAAAGGTCTAGTATGGGCCTCCAGGCCTTGTCCTTTCTGGGGACCAAGAAGAGTCTTGAGTAAAATCCTTGTCCTTGTTCCTATTGTGGTACTTTTTGAATAGCTCTCATGTCCATGAGGGCTGAAATTTGTTTTTGTGCCTCTGCCTATTGATTTTGTGGCAGGTCTGGCATTCCTTTTAGCCTTGGTAAAGTATGAAAGTGGAACCTGTACAGTACAGTTTTGTACCTACCATAAATGTAGATGTTCGAGTGCTAATACAGCTGCAGTAATCACAGATGGGTTTTCTGCCGTCAGGCGGTCCCTCGGTCGGCCGAATTCCAAAGTCTTGGTCCGGCGTCGGTTGTTGTCGCTTTCTCTTCTGACGTCAGTGAGGCCAGAGTATATAAGACACAGCCGATGCCATGTTCTTCAGTCTTTCTTGCCCCAGATGTCAGGTGCCCCCAGAAGGAAGGCAATATATAAATAATGCATATATGCAAATACAAGCAATGCAATATAATCCGAAAACAGTGGTAGCAAGCAAATAAAACATAGCAGGAGAACCCAGTCAGGTGGTATGAAGAGGTTGTTAGGCCCCATGCCTTTACCAAGTGGGGAAGGAGGGAGGGAAACCTGTACTGCAGCTGTATTAGCACTCGAACATCTACATTTATGGTAGGTACAAAACTGTACTATATTCATCGTGCATACAGCTGCAGTAATCACAGATGGGTAGAGTCCCAAAGCTATGCACAGGGTGGTAGGTACTAGGAGGAACTGGGTTGAGCCAGAATGCCCTGCAAAACAGCAGTGGCAAAGCCTGCTCTTGTTCTGGAGTATAAAGGCAGGTGGTAGTGTTTTGTGAAGGCATGTACAGAACTCCAAGTGGCTGCCTCCAAAATATCTTTGGTAGGAACTCCTCTGAGGAAGGCTGTAGAGGTAGCTGTGGCCCTGGTGGAGTGAGATCTGATACCTGTAGGAACAGATTTCCCATGATAGGAATAACAAAACCGTATGCAGTGGCCTATCCACTTTGAAATAGTCTGTTTTGTAACTGGCTTCCCTTGAGCCCCTACAGCATAAGACACAAAGAGTTGTTCTGATTTCCTGAAGGACTTTGTTCTGTCCAAATAATAACGTAGCTGCCCATGGATGTCTAAAGAGTGTAGCAGCCTTTCCCCTTTGTTTTGAGGATTGGGGTAAAAGGTAGGTAGGTGAATGGCTTGATTTAAAGCTACCTTGGATACCACTTTAGGCATAAATGATGGGTTGGTATGAAGGGAAAAGTACAGTTTTGTACCTACCATAAATGTAGATGTTCGAAGATCCACATTGCTGCAGTCCTTACACTTGGGTAGTCCGCTGTCCTCGGTCGGCCCGAATATCAAAGTATAAGGCTGACGTCGGTCAAGGCGCATTTGACTGACATCAGGACGTCACGGTACAAATGCGCATGACCGACGTCATATCCTCAGTCTTTTCTTGCCCCAGATGTCAGAAGACCCTAAAAATAAAGGTCAAAACCAAAAGACAGCAAACAAACAACCAAGCACCCTTGCCCTAATTATATGTACAAAATATACACTATATACACAATATTTACAACTCAACCCACACAACCACCTCTAACTACAGAGGGAAGGAGGGAGGTAAATTGGACTGCAGCAATGTGGATCTTGAACATCTACATTTATGGTAGGTACAAAACTGTACTATGTTCTTCATCTCACATTGCTGCAGTCCTTACACTTGGGTAGAATCCCAAAGCAGAGGTATGGGAGGATGGCCAAACTATAAGGAAGCAGGAGCTGCCAAAATGCCCTGCAAAACAGCAGTGGCAAAACCAGCCCTGGATTTAGAGTAAAGTGGCAGGTGATAATGCCTAGAGAAAGTATGCACTGAACTCCAAGTAGCTGCCTCCAAAATATCCTTGGTTGCCACCCCTCAAAAAGCTGTCAAGTGGCAGTAGCTCTAGTGGAATGAGGCCTAATCCCAGCTGGAATCTCCTTGCCATGATGGGAATAACAGAAAGCAATGCAAAACCCAATCCACTTAGAAATAGTTTGTTTTGACACAGGCTTGCCCTGAGAACTCAAAGCAAAAGAAACAAATAACTGCTGAGACTGCCTGAACCCTTTAGTTCTGTCCAAATAATATCGCAACTGCCTGTGTACATCTAAAGTGTGCAAAATCTTTTCCCCTTTATTTTGGGGATTTGCATAAAAAGTAGGCAAATGAATAGTTTGGTTTAAAGCCACACTAGAAACCACTTTAGGCATAAAGGAAGGATTAGTAATGAAGATACCCTATCCTTATGGAAAATTAAGAAAGGCTCAACCGCCATAAGGGCCTGCAATTCAGAAACCCTTCTTGCAGAGGTAATGGCCAACAAAAAAGCAGTCTTCCATGATAAATATTTCAACTCAGAAGTAGCTGCAGGCTCAAAAGGTTGTAGAGTGAGTTTCTCCAACACAAAATTGAGATCCCAAGCAGGAGTAGGAGCTCTTCGTGGGGGTCTTATATTCTTTGCCCCTCTAAGAAATTGCTTGAACAAAGGATGAGAAAACAATGGTGGGTCACAATCATAGTGAGCCGAAATTGCTGCAGCATGAACCTTAATAGAAGAGAAAGACAAACCTTTGTCCAGTAACTCAGTAAGATATTGAAGAGCCACACTCAAATTAGGCTCAGAAACATCAAAATCTTTTGCTGCACTCCAAAATAAAAATCTCTTCCATTTATCTGCGTACACTTTCCTTGTACTAAGCCTTCTAGCTTCCAAAATAACATTCAAAACTTGCTGAGGAAGAGGAGGCCCACTATGGTTCAAAACAGAATATGCCAGGCTGTTAGGTGCAGAGAGTGAAGCTTGACATTGAGTAAATGGCTGTCCTCCTGTGACAACAGGTGTGGAATCGAAGGCAAAGGCCATGGAGGCTTCCGTACCAGACTTCTCAGTAATGGGTACCAGTGCTGTCGAGGCCAATCTGGAGCTATTAAAATCATCCTTGGCTTGTCCTGTCTGACCTTTAGAAGTACCTTTGGGAGGAGAGGCAGAGGTGGAAAGGCATACACATGAAGATTGCTCCAATTGAAAGAAAGAGCATCCACTTTCCAAGCTGTGGGATGAAACCTTTTTGTGCAAAACTTTGGCAGCTGATGGTTTAGTGGAGAAGCGAACAGATCTATGTCTGGAGTTCCCCATGACACTGTCAATTTCTGAAATACATGATGATCCAATTTCCACTCGTGGGGATCCATAATTCGTCTGCTCAACACATCTGCTAAGGAGTTCTGTGCTCCTGGCAGAAACCTTGCCTGAAGATTGAGCTGTAAACTGAGAGCAGTCTCCCACAAAATCATTGCTTGCCTGCATAGAGGATAAGAATGCGTTCCCCCTTGCTTGTTGATGTACCACATGACAGTTGTGTTGCCTGTTAGAATCAACACCTGCCCTGGAAGAAGTAAATCCTTGAAAGCTATTAATGCAAACTGGACTGCTAACATCTCCTTCAGGTTGATATGTAGATGTTGTAGTCTGGCAGGCCACTTGTCTTGTATCCACTTTCCATTTAGATGAGCTCCCCAAGCTTTGTCTGAGGCATCTGCCGTTAAAATCTGACTCGCCTCTGGCCGGGTCACAGAGAGTCCCTTGTTTAGGTGACATTCTTGAGCCCACCACAAAAATTCCTTTTGAATGCAAGGTATTATCTGAATGACAGTGTCCAGATCCTGGCAGTGCTGTGTCCATACATTTTTGAGATACCATTGCAGCTTCCTCATATGCAGTTTGGCATTGGGAAGCACCAGAATACAAGATGCCATGAACCCTAAGGCTTGAAGGACTGTCCTTGCAGTCAGCCCGGACTGATGAGATAGTTGATGGAAGTAAAGGGAAAGACTCTTTTGTTTGTCCGGGGTTAAAAGGCCATCTGGGATGCTGTATTCAGTCTCACACCCAGAAAGCACATGTCCTGAGAGGGTACTAGACTGGACTTTATTTCGCTCACAGAATACCCCAGGCATCTTAGCACTGCTATCACATATTCCAAATGATGAAGAAGCTCTTCCTTCCTTGAGCCAGAATCAGGCAGTCGTCCAAATAAGGATAGATCTGTATTCCTTTTAGCCTGAAGAAAGCTATCACTGGAGCCAGAACTTTGTGAACACTCTGGGCAGTAGATAAGCCAAAGGGCAATGCAAAGAACTGATAGTGAGAAGTCCCAGCTCGAAAACGCAGATACTTCCTGCAACTTAGTCTGATAGGAACATGAAGGTAAGCCTCCTTGAGATCCAAAGTTACCATCCAATGATCTTTGCCCAGCAAAGGTAAAAGCTGCTGTAACGTCAACATTTTGAACTTGGGAATGTCCAGATAAGTGTTGAGGATAGATAAATCCAAAATTGGTCTCCACGTGTTCCCCTTCTTTGGTACTAGGAACAGGCGAGAATAAAATCCTAGGCCCACTTCTGGCATAGGGACCGGCTGTATGGCCCCTATTTGGAGTAACAGAGAAACTTGCTTGTGAGCCTCTATTCTTTGTTGAGGAGGAACGTCTGGCATGCCTTTGAAAGGAGGCAAGGTATGGAAATAAAACCTGTAACCGTGGTGTATGATATCCAATACCCATCTGTCTTGGGTAATTAAACTCCAATTTTCTTTGAAAAGTGCCAACCTTCCTCCCAAAGGTGCTGCCAGACGAGAAGGCTCTGGCAGCTGAAAAGGTAGGTCATTGGGTCTGTTTACGAAAGGACTGACCCCTGCCCTCACCAAGACTGTGCAGGAGAACTCCCTGTTCTAGGCCTGAAAGAGCCCTGAGCTCTGCCCCTACCACGTCTAGATCTACCCCTAGACTGGGAATCATACGAAGGATACGTCCACCCCTTAGTAGGCCAATTTCTACTAAACTTTGGAGGCTGGACCTGCAAAAAATCTTTAACAGTCTGCATAGACTTAGCCTTGTCTTCCATTTTCTTTAAAACTGCCTCAACAGGAGAACCAAACAACACGTCAGATTGTAAAGGAGCATCTAAAATCCTTGTTTTAACATGGTCAGATAAATTTTGATCCCTCAGCCAGGCGTGCCTGCGAAGAACTGACCCAGTGGCAGCCACCCTAGACGAGGCCTGTACAGCATCAAAACCACATTGCAAAGAATGCTTACCCACCTGTTCAGAGACATGTACTAAATCTTGCAACTCTTTACAATCAATACCTTCTGCCAGAGCATCAACCTTAGACTTTAATTGTGAAAGGAGATAGTTTTGGTATTTCAACATGTGAAACTGGCAATTCAAAGCCCTCATAGCAAGAGTGGAAGAAGTATAAACTTTCTTTCCCCATCTATCCAAGGCCCTGGCCTCTTTATCTGCAGGAACCGGATTCTTTACAACAGAAGCCTTAACACCTTTAGGCCCCTGGCTAACAGTTTCTGGGTCTGCCCTAGGACTCTTAAAAAGATACTTATGAGCTTCAGGCACCCTGTAATACCTATCCGGTTTAACAGGAGCAGGAGGCAAAGAATCAGGATTAAGAGAAGCCTCTGTAAAACATCTTCCACTACATCCAAAACAGGAGGTATAGCCAAAGGCCTATGCTGGGGTAAAAAAAAAATTCCCTAAGCCTTTTCCTGGAATCAGAGAAGTCCTGACCTTCCCACTTAAAATGCTCCCTCATGGAATGAAGAGTTTCTGAAAAGAAAAATCCTCAGGAGGAGAAGCAGAAGGAGTAGAATCATCCACATCAGAATCAGAATAAGGAGAGTACTCCTGCAAGTCTTCAGCCGAAGACTCTGAAACATCTGAAGCCTGCTCAAAACTCCCTAGCTCAGGCTCCACCCTAGGTCTCTTATCAGGAGGGGGCATAGAACCCTAATCAAAGTAATCAAATCTTCTGCCATTTTAAGCATATGCTTCTTGGGCACAGTTCCTGAAGAACTAGGGGTAACACCAACTGAAGCTAAACCTGGCCTGCCCCTGGGAGAAGCCTTGGAAACAGAAGGAGAGGGCCTAACCACCCTAGGCAGGGAGGAGAGTATAGTAACCTGAGAAGCCCCATCAGCCTGGCCTGCCTCCTGAGAGGCCACATCCTGCAATAACAAAGTCTCTCCCTGGGATCCCAAAGAAACCTCCGGTGGAACCACCGGCTCCACCGACACCTCTAAAGAACCGGCGTCCGGTACTGACGGTTCCTCTAGCCTAGGTTTAACTGCTTTGTCCTTGCGCTTCTTCGAAGCGGGCGGAGCATCCGACGGCATTTTATAATTGCACCGCTTCCCGAAGACTAACCTGGCACAATCTAATCTTCTCTTTATAGTGCGCTTATTGAATCTAGCACAAGAGCGACACCCAACAACGTCGTGCTCAGGCCCTAAACAAGGAATACACAAAGTATGGTAGTCTCTATGCAGTATCTGTTTCCCACAAGAAATACAATTATTCACTTTTTCTGACATCCGGTAAACCACTGAGGCAAGAAAAAACTAAAATATTCCCCAACGGGGTACTTAGCCAACTTTGACTCGGTCTGAAACTCCGAAATCGAACAATTTCAGAACGCCAACCGGCACTTGCAACGCTGCTTCTGCATCGGACCATGCGGCAAAAAAGACTGAGGATATGACGTCGGTCATGCGCATTTGTACCGTGACGTCCTGATGTCAGTCAAATGCGCCTTGACCGACGTCAGCCTTATACTTTGATATTCGGGCCGACCGAGGACAGCGGACTACCCAAGTGTAAGGACTGCAGCAATGTGAGATGAAGAACATCCCTGTCCTGATGGAAAATTTGAAAGGGCTGCACCGCCATGAGGGTCTGTAGTTCAGAAACCCTACGAGCTGAAGTGACGGCCAGAAGGAAGGCTGTTTTCCAGGACAAATATTGCAAATCTGTTGAGGCAGCTGGTTCAAAAGGAGGCAATGTTAATTTTCCTAGTATGTAATTAAGATCCCATGCTGGTATTGGTTGCTTCCTTGGTGGTCTAATATTCTTAGCCCCTCTGAGGAACTGTCGTAAGAGTGGGTGAGAAAATAAAGGAGGATCCGTGTTGAATTCTGCAGAAATGGCTGAGGCATGGATTTTTATGGAAGAAAATGAAAGTCCACTGTTCAGCAGCTCAGCTAGATACTGTAATACCTGAGGCAAGTTCAGTTTTCTAGGGTCCTGGCCCCTTTTCTCATTCCAAGAGCAAAACCGCTTCCATTTTGCAGAGTAAGCTTTTCTGGTAGATGGCCTTCTGGCCTCCAAAATGACATCCTGCACCTCCTTGGAGAGTAGGGTCTGTTGTGGTGTTAAGGAATTTTCCATGCAGCGAGATTGAGTGTTTTCAGCTGACTGTGAAGAGTTTTGTAGCTGTGCTGGGTCAGCAGAAGAGTCATTAGAGGCAGGGACCAGGGAGGAGTATGTGTTAGGCTCCTCAGGAGTGGGTACCAGTGTTGCCTTGGCCAATCTGGAGCAATCAGTATCATCTTCGGTTTGTCTGTTCTTGCTTTCAAAAGCACCTTGGGCAGAAGAGGCAGAGGTGGGAATGCGTACACTGTCCATGCTGTCCAACTGAATGAAAGGGCGTCCACTCTCCAGGCCTTTGGATGAAAGGTCCTCGAACAAAACTTTTCCAATTGATGATTCCTGTGGGAGGCAAAAAGATCTATGTCTGGCCTCCCCCATGTTTGGATTATTTCTGCAAACACCTGAGGATGTAACTTCCATTCGTGTGGATCTGTCATATTTCTGCTTAGATTGTCTGCCAGTGTGTTTTCCAATCCTGGCAAGTACTGTGCTTGAAGTTCGATTTGTCTTTCCAGAGCCAAGTTCCAAAGAGTCATGGCTAGTCTGCACAAGGGGTATGAATGTGTTCCTCCTTGTTTGTTTATGTACCACATTACCGTGGTGTTGTCTGTTCTTATCAGTAATTGTCCTGGATGCAGGAAGTCCTTGAAAGCTGTAATTGCATTTATTACTGCTAGCATTTCTTTTTGATTGATGTGAAGGTGCTTTTCCTTTTGGGACCATTTGCCCTGAATGCACCTGTCCGTCATGTGCGCCCCCCAAGCGTAGTCTGAGGCGTCTGTGGTTATGACTTGTTTTGCTTGAGGCTTGCAGAATGGGAGGCCTGTGTTTGCTTGACATGCTTGGGCCCACCATAGAAATTCCTTTTGCAAACATGGAATTATTGGTATTATTGTTTCCAAACTGTGACTGTGTTGACACCATAGGTTTTTTAGGTACCATTGAAGTTTCCTCATATGCAGCTTTGCACATGGGATTAAAAGAATGCAAGATGCCATGAATCCCAGAGCCTGCAGGATTTTCCTTGCAGTAAGCCTGGTACTTTTTTCTAGTGTTTTGAAGTACTGAGATAGTTGCCCCTGTTCTTCTGGCATAAGGTAGGCCATCTGGGTGTTTGTGTCCAAGTTGGCACCCAGGAAAGTTATTTTCTGAGATGGTGTTAGCCTTGATTTCTCCTTGTTGATTGTATATCCCAGAGAAAGCAGTAACCGTGTCACATATGCCAGATGTTCCAGAAGTATGTGCTTGCTGTCCGCTTGGATCAGGCAGTCGTCCAGATAAGGGTAAATTTGTATCCCTTGAAGTCTGCAGTAGGCAATCACTGATGCCAGGCACTTTGTGAATACTCTGGGTGCAGTAGATAAGCCAAAGGGCAATGCAGAGAATTGATAGTGGATTGAACCTGCAAGAAATCTGAGATATCTTCTGCAGCTTTGTCTGACTGGGACATGCAGGTATGCCTCCTTGAGGTCCAATGTTGCCAGCCAAAACTCCTTGCCCAGCATGGGAAGAAGTTGCTGTAATGTGAGCATCTTGAATTTTGGTACGAGTAGAAATGTGTTTAGGATGGATAAGTCCAAAATGGGTCTCCAGTCGGTTCCTTTTCTTGGTACCAGAAAAAGTCTTGAATAAAAACCTTGACCTTGTTGGTGAGTAGGTACCTCTTGAATAGCTCTCATGCTTATGAGCTTTGAAATTTGCAGTTGTGCCTCTGCCCTTTGATTTTGTGGCAGGTTTGGCATGCCTCTCATTTTTGGAAGAGTGTGGAATTGAAATTTGTAGCCTCTGTTTATAATGTCCAGGATCCATTTGTCTGTTGTAACAATATGCCAATTGCTTGCAAATAATGCTAATTTCCCTCCCAAAGGTGCTGCCAGCTGAGACATGCTTGGCATGGAAATGAGGGAGTCATTGGGTTTGCTTCCTGTATTGTTGTGCACTGTCTTCGCCACCTCTTGGTGCTGGAGTTTGCCATTGTCGGCCTCTATATGATCCTTGTGATTGCCCTCTGCCCCTTGTGCGTCTGTATCTACCTCTTTGGGGCTTGTCAGAGGCTGGAAAGGACCAGTTTTTTGAAGGCCAATTTCTGCTAAAACGTGGTGGTTGGACCTGTAAGAAAGCTTTGACAGTTTGCATAGATTTGGCTTTTTCTTCCATTTTCCGTAGTATGTCCTCAGCATTAGTACCAAATAGTACATCCTTTTGTAAAGGGGTATCTAGAAGTTTAGCTTTCACATGATCAGGTAAATTTTGTTCCCTAAGCCAGGCATGTCTGCGAATGACTGATCCTGTAGCCGCCGCTCTACTTGAAGCCTCTAGGGCATCATAACCACATTGTAAGGTGTGTTTACCCACTTGCTCTGCACTATGCATCATATCCTGTAACTCCTTTAAATCTGGTTGTTCAGGCTGAGACATTTTGTTCCTTAATTGTGATAACAGGAACTGTTGATATTTAAGCATATGAAACTGACAGTTTACAGCCCTCATGGCTAGGGTGGCCGAGGTATATACCTTTTTACCCCACCTTTCTAAAGATCTTGATTCCCTTTCTGCAGGAAGTGGATTCTTGGCAGTGGAGGCCTTCAATCCCTTGGGGCCTTGTGAAATGGTTTCAGGGTCAGCATTATGGCTTTTGAAGAGAAATTGGTGAGAGCTGGGTACTCTGTAATACCTATCAGGTTTGACTGGTGCAGGAGGCAGAGAATCCGGGTTAAGACAAGCCTCCGAATAGACATCATCCAGTATGTCCAAAACAGGGGGTATAGCCAGAGGTCTGTGTTGAGGTAACAAAAGAAATTCCCTAAGTCTTTTCTTGGAATCTGAAAAGTCTTGGCCTTCCCAATGGAAGTGTTCCCTCAAGGTGTGCAAGGTTTCCCCAAAGGAAAAATCCTCAGGAGGGGATACAGAAGGAATGGACTGTTCTGCATCCGAATCCTCAAAAGGAGAGCAAGAGTGTTCCTCTGCATCAGAATGTTCTGATAAAATGGATCCCTGATCAGAAGAGGGAGAATCTTCCTCCACTCTGGGTCTCTTGTCTGGAGGGGGTTGAGAACCTCTGATAAGAGTAATTAAATCCTCAGCCATTTTAATTTTTTAGGCATGGGACCTGGAGATGGGTCCTGTGCAACAGGCCTCGTGGGATGCCTGGCTGCTTTGGATTTAGTAAAGGCCTTAATTGAAAAGGAAGATGAGGGCCTAAATACACCATGGGTGGAAGTGGACCTGTCCACATTAGTAGGCTCAACATTAGCCGAGGCTTCGGTTGTCGTCTGGGAAAGGGCCGAGGACCCAGCGGTCTCGGGTACAGAGGACACCGCCAAAGGAGTGTCGTCGGTAGTCAGGGACTGCAAAGGCGTCTCGCCGAGAACCGGACCACGTGTAGCCTGTTTTGGCGTGGTGTCGGCGGGGACCGCGGGCCTCGCGTGTCGGTCCTTTTCCTTGCGTTTTTTGGACAAAACGGTAGTCGGAGTGTCCGACGACATTTTATAATCAAAAGCTTTACCAAAATAGTGCTGGGCGAACTCCGCCCGATGCTTAATAGTGCGTTTATTGAAGGTAGCGCAAAAGCGACAGCCCGAGACATCGTGGTCTGGGCCCAAACAAGGTATGCAGAGGGAATGGAAATCCTTATGCGGTATTTGCTTCCCACAAGAAATACAATTATTAACTTTTTCTGACATCGGTCTGAGGCAAGAAAAGTTTCCCCAACGGGGTACTTAGCTTTAATGAAGACTTCGGTTTCCAAAATATTCGTAATTCAGGAGCTGGCCGACCGGCACTTGCGAACTGCTTCTGCTTTGGGCACCGCGCGGCAAAAAAGACTGAAGAACATGGCGCCGGCTGTGTCTTATATACTCTGGCCTCACTGACGTCAGAAGAGAAAGCGACAACAACCGACGCCGGACCAAGACTTTGGAATTCGGCAGACCGAGGGACCGCCTGACGGCAGAAAACCCATCTGTGATTACTGCAGCTGTATGCACGATGAACATCCTTGAGACACAATATTCAGAACCCATTTGTCTTGGGTGATTGCTTGTCAGTTTTGAGAAAAAAGTGCTAGTTTCCACCCTAAGGGGGCTTCCAAAAGGGACGTGCTTGGCGTACGAAGGGGAAAGTCATTGTGACTGTTTCCTGTAAGGTTGTGATTTGTCCTCACCTCCTTTTGGGGTTGAGGTACCCCACTGTCGTTGTCTGTTTGAGCCTTGGGGTTGAGATCTGCCTCTTGGGCATCTGTATCTGCCTCTCTGTGGCCTGTCTGACACTGGAAAGGACCAATTCTTTGTTGGCCAATTTCTGCTAAACCGAGGTGGCTGTACCTGTAAGAAATCCTTGACTGTTTGCATAGATTTAGCTTTATCCTCCATTTTCTTTAACACCTCTTCTGCCTTAACACCAAACAAGGTATCATGCTGTAAAGGAGGATCCAATAATTTTACCTTAACATGATCAGGTAAACTCTGTCCTTTTAACCAAACGTCTTCTAATCACAGAACCTGCAACTGTGGCTCTACAAGAGGCCTCTAAAGAATCAAAACCACATTGCAGAGTATGTTTTCCCACCTGTTCAACTGCATGCAATAAATCCTAAATTTCTTTACAATCAGGAGCTTCTGAGCTTGTAAGCATTTTCTGTTTTAACTGAGCCATTAAATATTGTTGGTACTTAAGCATGTGAAACTGGCAATTTAAAGCTCTTACTGCTAAGGTTGCAGAAGTGTATACTTTCTTCCCCCATCTATCCAAAGCTCTGGAATCTCTATCAGAGGGTACTGGATTTTTTGCAAAGGAAGCCTTAACCCCTTTTGGACCATGGGAAATAGTTTCTGGATCAGCAGAAGGGTCTTTGTAAAGAAACTTGTGAGAGTCAGGGACTCTATAGTAGCTGTCTGGCTTGGCTGGAGGGGGCAAAGAATCAGGAGATAAGCTGGATTCAGAGAACACATCATCCACAATGTCTATCACAGGCGGAATAGCCAGCAGCCTGTGCTGAGGCAATAAAAGGAAATCCCTGAGCCTTTTCTTGGATTCTGAGTAATCCTAACTTTCCCAATGGAAATGCTCCCTCATGGTATGTAAAGTTTCCCCAAAAGAATAATCCTCAGGAGGAGAGGCTGAAGGGATAGAGTCTTCAGCATCAGAGTCCTCA
Source organism: Protopterus annectens (assembly GCF_019279795.1). NCBI lineage: Eukaryota > Metazoa > Chordata > Ceratodontiformes > Protopteridae > Protopterus > Protopterus annectens. The sequence continues at coordinate 332,023,929 of NC_056744.1, read as the reverse complement.
TGGGGGGGGGAGAGAGTATTCCTGGTCTAAAGAGGAAGGAAATAGAAACCTGATCAGAGGAATCATAGTCTGTATCCTGCCTAGGCCTTTTCTCAGGAGGGGGATGATAACCCCTGATTAGAGTAATGAGATCTTCGGCCATTTTAAGCATATGTTTCTTAGGCATGGAGGACTGCCCAGGAGAATGCTGTACTTGTTTCTTTGTCTTTAATGGTACCTTTGTCTTGGCTGTTGTTTTAATGGTAAGTTGTGGAGATCTGAAAACACCCTCAGAAGCCGAAGCCTGCTCAGCGGCTCCGGACCCATCTGAGGGATTAGTTTCCGTAGGCCCAATACATTGAGTTTCCAGAGGCCTATTTGTCTCAGCGTGGGAGTCGGAAGCGGCCTGTGGCTCTGAGGTAGCGGGTGTCAGGGGCTGCGAAAGCGCCTCACTGAGAACCAACGAACCGGCGACTGGCCTAGAAGAGGTTTCATCGTCGGTTTTGGACCTCCGATGCCTGTCTTTATCCTTGTCTTTGCGTTTTTTCGGTATTGAGGTCGTCGGTTGATCCGACGGCATGGTATAATTGAACCTTCGGCCAAAGTAGTGCAAAGCAAAATCAAAACGTCTTTTTATAGTGCGTTTGTTAAATCTAGCACAAAACCGACAACTAGTGATGTCGTGATCAGGGCCTAGGCATGGAATACAGTAAGAGTGGAAGTCCTTATGAGGTATTCACTTCCCACAAGAAATACAATTATTAACTTTTTCTGACATCGGTCTGAGGCAAGAAAAAAAGTTTCCCCAATGAGGTACTTAGCTTTATTGAAGACTTCGGATCTGAAATTCGACTTCGTAAATCTCAGGAGTTGGCCGACCGGCACTTGCGAACTGCTTCTGCTTCGGGCACCGCGCGGCAAGAAAGACTGAAGAAAATGGCGTTGGATGCATCTCCCTGGCACACTGATGTCAGGGAAGAAGTGACAGCAACTGACGCCGGACCAAGACTTTGGAATTCTGGCCGACTGCGGCACAGCCTGACAACAGGATAACCCAAGTGTAATGACTGCAGCAGTGTAACACGATGAACATCATATAATTACACCACTCACACAGCATGGTAGATCATTTAAGTAGAAGGTGGTTGGCAGTGAACATGAGACAACCTCCACATTGTCTCAGGATGTTGATTTCAACAAAGCTAGCTACAGTGACCATTGGAAAATACAGATCCATGGCTCCGGATGCTTACTGCTGAGTGCTAGAGTTCCATAAATGTAGTGTTATTTGAACATTACAAATTACACACTCACAGAGGAATGAGACACTTTGTGCAACTACTGACTATTAAATACACTCAGAATTTCTGGAGTAGGTTATATAAAGGAAGTTACATTATATGTGGCTGTGCATGGTTAAACATTTGAGCAAGGAGTAGCACCTTGCAGCACAACAGGCACCTTATGCTAGCAGAGCAGAAGCATATCTGGATCAACCAGTGCCCTGTGCGGGTTCCTATCAGAAGAGTGAAAGTTCTTATATTGAACTTTAAAATGCAAAACTTGAAATGTCGAAGGCACGGAACATAGATTTTTTCCCATGGAAAAAAATTGATGGGCCGTTCATCAGACTTTGCTGTTTTCTCCACTGTGGTGCGATCTCGGTGTTGGTATATTTAACTTGGTGGGATGTGGGGGATGAAGCCCCCCCACTTTATTTTCGGATCAGCAAATTATTTCCCTGGGAAAAAATTGCTGATCTGTTCCTTCGACATTTTAAGGTTTAGCGTTTTTAAGTTTGATAAAAGAGCATTCGCTATTTTTAGCATTTGATCTTCTGATATAGATGCCCCTGTGCTGCTTTCAGGAACCAGCTTCCCACTCCCCCACACCAGCTCTTTCACTGAAGGCAGGAAAAACACTTCACTGACTTTATTAACAGCTTATTACAGTCAGACCCCCCCCCCCCCCACTGAACAGAAAAAAAATACTGACTTTACCATCAGCTCATTAAAGTGAGATTCACATACCCTCCCAGCTCTTCCCATCTTTCTACGGACACACCTAACAGCTGGCCAGATACATGACACACTGCTTCTCCCCTTCCTGCCCCAGCCATTCAGGCCTCATTTATGTGCCTTGCCCCCAACCCACCTTCCACTCATTTTACTAAAAGAAAAAAAAAACACTCCTTTTAAACTGTAGCAAATTGCTTGCTACAAATGTAGCAAACAGTTGCTACAGCTTATACCCTGCCTGCACAGATTACTACTGTACTCACAGTTTAGTTTTTTTTTTTTTTTAATTTTTCTTTTAAACTGCAACAAAATGCTTGCTAGAAATGTAGTGAAGGGAAAGTTGTGTAAAATATTACCATAACAATAGATGTCTTTCTCTTCTATGTTGCAGTATTCACTAGTGGGTTTACCCTTCTTTCCATCAGCTTGTTTGGCCAGGTTTCCAAAGCTTTTCCAGTCCATGTTGGTGTGCTGGATATCTGATGTGTTGGCTGGTATGTGGGCCATAAAAGTGACGTCTGCACGCACCAGTAATACAGTAAGAATAAAAATCCTTATGAGGTATTTGCTTTCCACAAGAAATACAATTATTTACTTTTTCTGACATCGGTCTGCAGCAAGAAAAAAATTTCCCCAACGGGGTACTTAGCTTTATTGAGGACTTCGGATTTGAAACTCGAACACAAAAATCTCCCAAATGTAATGACTGCAACAGTGAAACACGAAGAACATCCAAGAAGCCCCAGACAGAGCCAGTCCTGATAGCATAGCCTGTACAGGAGCCAAGGAGAGCAAGTGCAAGGAGAATAAGGGGATGGAGGGAGGGAAGGAATACTGCAACATGAAAGAGGAGGACATCTTTGGTTATGGTAAGATTTTACACAACTTTCCTATGTCCTCTTATTCCAGTATTCACTAGTGGGTGAGTACAAAAGCTCACTGCTGGCTGGGAGGTGGCCTGGATGAAGATTCCAGGAATGTATGCAGAATAGCCCTAGCAAATACGGCTCTGGTCCCGGAGATGTGGTCCACCTTATAGTGCCTGATGGAGTGCACAGATGACCAGGTAGCAGCTTCCAGAACGGAGTTAGTATCTAGGCCTTTAAAGAAGGCTCAAGAGGAAGCCATGGCCCTTGCGGAATGAGCTCTGATGTTGCCTGTTAATGTCTTTCCATGGTGTGAGTAACAAAAGGAGATGGCCCTAGCAATCCAAGAAGAAATTTTCCCCAGAGCCCTGTGGTGGAAGGAAACAAATAGCTGGTGTGATTTGCGTATAAGCTTGGTCTTATGCAAATAGAATCGAAGTTGCCTGTGTGCATCCAGGGACTGAAGGATTCTCTCACTGTCTCCCTGAGGATTTGGAAAGAAGGTGGGCAGGTAAATAGCCTGATTTAGGGAGAGGTCGTTAACCACCTTGGGGATGAAGGAGGGATTAATCCTGAGTGTGACCCTGTCCATATGGAAAACTAGGAAGGGTGGAGTAGCTGTGAGGGCTTGGAGCTCTGAGACCCTCCTGGTTGATGTCAAAGCTACTAGCAGTACTGTTTTCCAAATGCAAAATTTCAAGTCAGCCTTGCCAGCTAGTTCGAAGTATGGCAGAGTTTTTCCAGCACATAATTAAGATCCCATGGAGGAGACGTCGGTTTTCTAGGGGGTCAAGTGTAAAACATCTTTTAGGAATAGCATGGCTAGAAGTCTGGATGCTAGTGGAGGCTCCATAGGCAGGCAGGCAGAAATGGCAGACAGGTGTGCTTTTAAGGAGGAGTAAGACAAGCCTGTCTTTAGCAGTTCACACAGGTAAGACAGAATTATAGGCAGGTCGCCGTCCAGCGGCTCAATCTGTCTTTTCTGACACCAGATAGAAAACCTTCTCCATTTAGAGAGATTGGATTTCCTTGTGTTAGGTTTCCTGGCCTCCTGCAGGACTGAGAGCATGTCCTCATTCTATAGGAGTCTGAAGGGAATCAGAATCCTATCAGCCACAGGGAGAGATGCAGGGATCTCAGTCGTTTTTTATTTCTCAAAGTCTTTTGGGTTTCTAATACCATGACAGGAATGGACCCCATTCCTAAGTCAAAGTATGATTAAAGTTCATGAAATTAGTATTGTTTCACTCTGATGTTAGCCAAAAGTGCTCATTGCAGCACCTGCAATGTGCCCAGTAATGACTCCTTCTGCAAGTCATATGGTGTTACATGAATTGGTAACATATCCAAATACGATTGTAAATTCTTTTTTATAAGACCAGTTTCTCCTACTACTATTGGAACTGTCTGGGTATCTTTCTTCCACATAGGTTCATAGGTTCATACTAGGCTATCTGCCCGAGGGCATTTATAAGCCTAGCCCATTGTTTTGTGGCTTACGCCACCCCTTTAGTATGGGGAACTATACCCATTATTTTGCTGTGCCTCTGTCGAGCAGTGACACTGAGGTAATTCCTGGGGTATATCTGCGATCTCCCATCCATTGGTCAAGATTTCTCTTGAACAAGGCCAGCGAGGTGCTCTGCCTCACATGTACTGGGATTTTGTTCCACAGCATAGGGAGTCTTTGGGTGATGAATCTATCCCTCCAGCACGTCCTATTAATAGCCGTGTCGAGGTTTAAGTCTCCGCCCTTGTGGCTCTGATGGATCTAGATTTTTTGAGGTGAAGCATATTCATCAAATCTGGGTTTGACATGGCCTTGTATGTTAGGCAAAGGTCTCCTCTGAGCAAGCGGTAAGCGACTGAATAGAGCTGGAGTTCTTTCAGTCGGGCAGCATAGGACAGATTTTTGAGACCCTTTATCCTTTTGGTGAGGAACTTTTGTGGCCTCTCCAGCTGCTGCAAGTGTCGGGTCAGATACATTCCGAATGGGGCATTGTACTCAATCATTGGTCTGATGAGTGATGAGTAAAGGGAGACTATGACCTCCCTTGATCTAGATGAGAATCTTTTCATGATAAGGTGGGCAATGTAGAAGGACTTCCTAACTACTTTAGCTACATGGCTCTTGTTTCTGCCTGCAGATCCCGGTATTTTATGACTTTGTGTCTCTCTGTATGCAAGACACTGTAGTCACTAGGTGTGACAATTTCAATGATCAATGCTACTTTTGTCTTCTTTTCTTGGACAACTATATCCGGTTTTCTAGCATCTATCTTTTGAACTGTTGGTATCGGGTGATCCCATGTGATATAAACTTCATCATTTTCTATGATTCTTTGTGGCTCATGTTTCCAGTGTTTTTCAACCACTTCGATACCATAATGTTTGCACAATCTCCAGTGTAACACTGTCGCCGCATTATTATGTCTTTCAGTATACAGTCCCTCTGCCATTAGTGCATTGCAACCAGCAACAAGGTGTGTGACCGTTTCCAATTCAGTTCTACAAAACCTACATATATGCCTGTTTCTCCCACAATTTCAATGGACTTAATAAACCAGCATGTACGTCGCCCACTATCTTGGGCTGCCAATATTAATCTTTCATTTCTTGATGTGAGTTCACCTCTCCTTAACCATTTCTACATTCATTCTTGATCAACATGAAGCTCTTCCAGAAGTTTTCTATACTTGCAACTATATTTACGTTTTTTTTCCAGAGGTGCAAGGATCTCCACTGTTGGGTGAATCTGTGTTCCCTGGTGCTGTGTGTGTAGATTCACTGGGGGGTAACTTGTGGTGATTGCCATTGGAAATATGAAGAAGTAGGGGAAACCAGTGTTGCCATGGCCAAAAGGGGGTTATCAAGATTTTTTGAGAGTCCTGCTGAATTTTCAGTAGGACTCTCTGGATCAGAGGGAAGGGGGGAAAGGCATACAGGAATTTCCCCTTTCCAAGACATTAAGAAGGCATCTGTTTGAACAGCCTTCAGGTCATGAGTTCTGGAGCAATAGCTCTGGAGTTGCCTGTTTGGGGAGGAGGCAAACAGGTATATCTGTGGAATACCCCACCTGTGGATCAGATCTAGGAATACCTCCCTTGACAGCATCCACTTGTGACTGTCTGAGGAGGTTCTGCTTAAGAAGTCTTTCTGGCAATTGTATTGGGGCGGGATGTAGGCTGCCTGGAGGGAGATCCCCTGGGAGACAGCTAGGTCCCATACCTGTAGGGCTAGCCTGCAGAGGAGGTATGACTTTGTCCCTCCTTACTTGTTCAGGTACCACATCACTGTGGTGTTGCCTGTGAAGATCTTGATAATGCCCTGTCTGAGGAAGGGTAGAAAGGCCTGCAGGGCCAGAAGTATGGCTGACATTTCCTTGATGTTGATATGCCATTGTTTGTGTTTGTCTTTCCACAAACCCCGCACTGTTCTTGTGTCTAACATTGCCCCTCAGCCCAGGTCTGAGGCGTTTGTCTGCATGACCTGAGAAGGGAATGGCAATTTTAGGGGGAGACCCAGCTTTAGGATCACCTGGGCCATCCACCACTTCAGCTCTTGGCAGAGGCAGGGGAGAAGTGGGATTCTGAACTCTAGGGGTTGTGAGTGCTGGGCCCATACTGAGCGAAGATACCATTACATCTTTCTCATGTGTAATCTTGCCAGTGGCAGCATGGAAATAGTGGCAGCCATGTGGCCAAAAAGTTTGACGAATTCCCTCGCTGACAGGGCGGGTGAAAGGAGGGCAGATTGAAGGTGTTGGGTCAGGGAAAGCACTTTTTCCTGAGGTAGGAAGGCCATACTGAGGTCTGTTCTGATTCTGCATCCTATGAAGGCAATGTCTTGTGTAGGATTTAGTTTGGATTTGAAGTTTATGAGGAACCCTAGAGACTGCAACAGGAGCAGGAGGTCCTTTGTATTGGCAAGGATGGTTTGTCTGTCTGCTGCTTGAATGAGCAGGTTGTCTAGGTATGGGAAATTTTGCATACCTCTTGTTCTGCAGTAAGCAATGAATGGGGCTAGGCATTTTGTAAATACCCTTGGAGCAGTGGAGAGTCCAAAGGGTAAGACACAGAACTGAAAATGCAAGGAGCCTGCTTTGAATCTGAGAAATTTTCTGGAGGACAGTTTTATGGGAATATGCAGATAGGCTTCTATGATGTCCAGGGTCACCATGAAGGCCTGTGGAAGGATGAGGGGAAACAGAATGGGTAGTGTTATTCTGAAGGAGGGGACCCTCAGGAATGGGTTGAGGCAGGAAATTCAGAAATTGTACTAGTGAAGGTCAGTAGCACTACAATGTCTTCTATGGGAGATATTTCAACTCTGATGAAGGTGCTGCCTCTAAATGGGGTAAAGTGAGCTTCTCTAGCACAAAGTGCAAATCCTGAGCAGGAACATGATTCCTTGCAGCAGCATGAAAAGAAAAGTGTTTATCAGAAAGACTCAGCATTCTTTAAATACAGCTATGGAAAAAAAATCTAATCTCGTGTGGAAATGTTAAATGGCCACAAGATAGACATTTATAGATGGGTAACATCTTCAAATCAAAGATTACATAAAAATAATCTAATATTGAAGGGACTGGAGCTATAAAAGGATACAGAGGAATACCTGTAGTCCACTTTGGTTTTGTACGTGTAGTAGAATATTTGGCTAATGTGTCAATGAAATGATTTGTACTACTCATCTAAACAAGGAGGGATCTGTGGAACTACAGAAATCAAGTGGGGAATGTGAGAGTGAATGCCTGCAAGAAGTCTGCCAAAGGGGCAGGTTAACAGTGTTTTGTAAGGACATAACCATAAGGACTACTCTACAAAGTAGGGAGAAGCAGGGGAAATCACATGTGCAGAGGGCAAAAAGGGGCTATTAGGAGAACATCTGTATTATGAAATCTGGATTTCTGTCTGAACTTCATGACATGAAATGAAGAAAACTGTAATGGAATCCAGAGGGCCACTAGTAAACTAGGACATTCCTGCAATGGCTTACCTGAAGTAAAATTAAAGTGGTAGCATTAAACTGGACTTCTTATCTCAAAGACTTCCATGCCTATGAAATACACTGCCCCTCTCAATTAAATGCAGCTGATTGATTCATTCCAAAATTAACTGGATAACTACATGGGTACTCATGAGATCCAGATCATCAAGCTCCTAGGTGGCCAACAGGTCTTAAGTTCGTTTACCAAAACTATGAGCCAGTGCACTTAGCAGGCTGCAGTGAGCTCTGTCTCGTGAGGAACAATTTGCATTTAACTGACTGTGGAATCATGCATGTGCTATCAGTAAACAGTCACTCAGCCTATCTTGAAGGACAGTGGAATCCCATAGAGTATCACTGGCCACCATGAACTGGTTGGACTGCATTGCTCATTGACAGACTCTCATAGTCTCTTGGTACAGGAGATAAGATTAGACCCTCCCTATTTACTGACATACCAAACTAGTGCCATGTTTCTTGACTGGGTGGTTATGATGCCTTAAGTAAGGGAGTCATCAAGACTGGTCTTCAAAGATGCCCAGACTCCTTGAATTGTCTACCTGTAGCTGTGTCCCCCGTAGTGACTGAGGCTCTTAGCATGGGCAACTGTAAATGTTTAACACTGAGATTGTAGAATATCATCCACCACCAAACCTGTTGTTTGCAGGTCTTGGATAACATGACAGAATGAGACAGAAGACCTGAACTCTGGGACCACTGAGCCTTGACTGTACATTGTAGTCCACTCAAGTGAAGTTTGACATAAGTTACCATGGCAGTGATTAAGTCCTAAGTTGTTTAGGGACAGTTGAGATGAAGCACAACTCAAACTGAGTATCCTGAAAAGATGAGTCAGCAAAGTATTCCTTCTTGAGATTAGACATGCTCAGTAATGTATGATGTCAGCAGCTGATGGGACAAGTGGGACTTCACAAGATTCAGTGTAATAGCATTCTGAACAATGACATGGTAAAGTCTTCAACTGATAGAGCACGGGGAGACATAATACCTTTGTTAGGCACCTTTCAACACTGTTAAGTTATAGTCTCATACTACAGCATAGGAGCTACGAGAAGCTAAAAAAGCATTAAAAATCTGTAAACCACTTTGCTGTTACACACACACAAAGTGTGGTGGAGTGAACAACCTAACAGCTTTTAAAGCTTTTCATTCATCGGGACATAGCTTTGGGCCACTGTTTGCGTGTCAGAGACAAGTACTTTACAGCTTTTAAAGTTGTAAAACAATGCACTTCTACACTTTTGTTCTGCAACTAATAATACCATCAGAGAAGCTAAAGCAGTGTGATCTGCAAAAAATTATGATCGGGTTTCTCCAGTCATAACTTACTTGTCATCTGTTTCAAAATTAATGGCAAAATCCACCTATCAAGCCTCACTTTTCTCTCAGTGAATGTTTTGACACATATGTAATGAGTATATAACAATTTGGTTATGTCTGGAAACCTGATCATAATCCTCAATTTTGCTATTGCTAGCTGTTCAACACTGAACTGTACAAAAGCTTACAAACTTGTGCACTATTTCAACTGCTAATAAATCATCATACTTTATTTCCATTTTTTATTGTATAAGTAGACAAGTACATCTATTACACAACAGAGTTTAAGGAAGTAATTAAGTACAAAAAGAACATGCTAACTAGCTAAAGAAATAAAGTAAAGCTAGCAACTAGAAGAAAAAAACAGAATTCTACAATTACAGTGGGGAGAACAAAAATGTAGAACCCCACATGAATTTTAAACTCTAATGCATGAATGACTAAGGATAAGTGAACTTGTCTTAAAACAAAGATGAAAGCCTAACAATGGCAGATAAATACACAATGCCTCACAATATCCATAGGAAAAGTGGGAGATAATGGATAAAATGTAAGCTATGTATTTACTGGAAAGTTAAATTTCTCTGGTCTCTGACCAGACACTAGAACTGCAGGACTAGTGCTTCTTGCGCCCTCTTCAGATGGCAATGAACTCCTCACAAAGTCAAACTCCTTCCTACTGACAATCCCTCCCTGATTATGAACCCTCCAGATCCAGGATGTGCCCATTATAGACTGCTATCTCCAAGGAAAAACCTGAGACATTGTATACCCTCCAACTGATCTCAACAGATCTCTCTGGAAAGGACAATTTGGTGGGGAATGGTGGGCAAGTTGTTCCAGTGTGCAGATAGAAACCACAGGAATCTAATTTTCTTTTAAGTACATAACTTAAATTCTCAGGTCCTGTCTCGAGAATGGAACAGCAGGATAGATTCTCCAGCTAACACTGACGGCCTAACCGTGTAAGCCTTTTAAGACAGTTGGGCCAAACAAAGCCCCTACACTCTAGTCATAGAATCAAGACTGTAATGCTTGGCAAAGGTATGCAAGGACAGCAAAGAAGTTGCTGCTGTAATACCCTGGAGTGGAAGGTTTCTGAGAAAGGTCACTGGTGTGACTTGAGGCCTGACACAAGAAGCCTTTGGAGGAACAGGCAACTCCTTGCATGCCTTGTCTTAGCAAAATGAGATGCAGTCTGTAATCCACTTTGCTAACAATCTTGGAAATCTTATGACTCAGTTCAACTAGTGAAACACTTACAAAAAGATGTTCATCCTTCCTAAATACCTTAGGACGATCCAAGTAACGTTGTAGTTGTCTTTGAACATCCAAGCAAAGCAAAAGGTACTCCCCTTTACTGGAATATTTAAGAAAAAATACAGGCAAATAAATATGCTACTTCAAATTAGTCCGTGATTGCACTTTTGGTAGAAAGGATGGTTTGGTTCAGACAGAAACTCTACTCCTGATGGAAAACAATATAAAGAAATTGCAAGGACAAATGATGCATCTCTGAAATTTGCCTTGACAAAGTTATGGCAACTAGAAATGCGGTCTTCCAAGGGAAAAAAAATATCATCAACTGAGCTGGCTGGTTCAAAAGGAAGTCCTGTCAAAAATTATAATATAAAATTTAAGTCCCGAGCTGGTGCTGGTCAGCAAAGGCCTCAAAGGGAAATTACCTTTAAGAAAGACTTTACAAGAACTATATGCAACCAATGAATGTTCTGAAAACTCATCATGGAAAGGCAAGCTAGCTGCCAAGTGAACCTTGACAGAAGGCAAGCTAGCCCTTTAATTCAATCAGAAAGATTAAAACCTTCTCTAATGGTGCAGACATTGGGAAGATGTTTCAGTTATGGGCCCACAAAGAAAACTTTTTCCATTTACCCTTGTAAATCTTTTTGGTGGAATATTTTGAGATGCCTTAATAAGGTCCACTACCTCTGGAGGGAATTGAGGGTTCCTGGCCAGTATATGAACTGAAGAAACCAAACAGTTATGTTCAGGATTGAATAACCCATTGAGGCATCCCAGATAGATAAGACAGTAGTGCAAAGTTCTTTGGAGGAGACAGGAGTCTTTTTCTTAGAAGAGGCCACAGCAAGAACAACCAAGCCTGATAAGGCCACAACAGAGATGACAATGAGCTTGGCTTTGCACTCTTTGGGTTTCTTCAGAAGACCTGGAATCACCCGTAAAGAGGGGAAGGTAGAGAGGAGACCAGCAGGACCAATCATGGCAGACTGCATCTCTTGGTTACTGTCCCTCTAAAGGAACTATGCTGAAAACGAAGCCACACTTATTGAACAGTGAATCGTAAAGATCGCAGCAAGGTTGTGCCCATTTCTTGAATATACTGCTTGCCACTCTGGCATTGCCAGACCACTCATAGGGAAACAAAAGCTGTCTGCTCAATTTGTCCACAATCACACTGGAGGTCCACAGTATTTGCTACGCTATCAGAAAGTGGTGCAAAGTCATTACCTATTCTCGCACTCTCATTGCTTCTCTGCACAGTTGATGAGGTTAGGTTCCCCTTCCTTGTTGATGTACCACACTACTACCATGCTGCCCAAATGTATGCCAACTGCACCCTGAGGGAGATTGTCCTTCAATGCCAGGAGGCATATCCTCATCTCAAGGAAGCCTCTTAATGCATGGACCCTGTACCATCATGTTCATATAGCGCCCCATCCATCCAAACGGAAGATGTGTCAATGGTTACAGCTGACTTGGGAATAGGCCTGTTATATATAAAGAGCCAGTTCTCAAATTCTAAGGACTGTTCCACAATTGTGGGCTTTTGCTGACTGTGACAACATGACTGTGTGTTGCACTGGTTGGCAAGCTTGATCCCACTGGGTCCAAAGTGCCCAATGCAGTATCACAGTAGCCTCATATTGAGCCTAGCATGTGAGAAACTTTGGACCAAAGAGGCTATTAAGCCTAACACCTTGAGGATACTCATTGCAGATGGCATGTCCTAGGATAGCAGACATAAAACTTATTCTACTAAGACTGAGGCACTCTCTTGTGGAAAAACTTTTCAGCTGACTCAGCATGTTGATCTGACAGCCTAAAAACACCAAATCCTGGGATGGCTGTACATTGAATTTGGGTATACTGACAGTGATTCCCAAAGACAGACATGTGAAGTACTATTTTGTGTTGACCAAGTGATCCATTGAAGTGGCTGCCAGGAGACAACTGACCAAGGAAGAAAAAAATCTGTATTCCTAAAAGTTGCATATAAGCTGCAACCAGCAGCATACATCTGTTGAACTCATGGGGGCAGCTATGGCGAGGCCTAAAGGGTGTAAAGAAAATGATTGGCTCCTAGCTGGAACTGAAGGTATCTTCTGGATGCTGGATCACAGTTATGTGAAAGAAAGCATCTTGAAGGTCCAGAGAAAGTACAGTTGTGTACACTTACCATAAATGTAGATGTTCAAGTGTATTCACTGTTGCAGTCATCTGGCTATACTGCTCAGACAAGCTCCACATGGGTTTACAGAGTGGTCCTAGCAGCAAGGAACTCGAAAAAGCGACTACTTTCTGGATTTAAGTATCTGCTTTTTTTTCACTGAAAATAGCTTCTGCTGCTTACTTTAAACTAGCCTGAACTGTTTTTTTACTGATTACTGCATTTATTTTAAGAATTGCACTTAAAGTTACATTTAGTCGAATTTAGTCGAAAGTTTGCTTGTTTGTTTGTTTAATTGAACTGTGGAGGCTGCCCACTAAAGTGTGCTAGCCTGTGTAACTAATTTATCACTGTCACTGCATTTTCTGTGTATTTCTGCAAAAAAACCAAAAAAAACAAAAAAATAATCCTTGTTTTCCCGCCTTTTTCGACTAGTTTAGACCAGTATACAGGCATTGCTGTATTCTGGGCTGTGGTGTAGTTCCTGTGTTGTCCATTACCTTACTTGGATAAAAGGAAGTTTCTTTGCTCACCAGTGGGAGTGGGGAGCCTTGAGCAGCCTACCTATCCTTGGGGGAAGTGACCTCAGCACAAGAAGCTGTTAGTAATTGGTTGTTTGGGACCATTCCTAGCTCTTTTGTAGTTCACTGCTTAAAATCCGCCTTTTGGCGGTGCGCATAAGCAGCGGTTAAACAAGGTTAAACCTTTTCTGGCTCCGCCAAGTCTGCTCTTCAATTTTTCCCTTAGAACTGTTCTACTTGCAATCTAAACAGCCTATACTCTATCTGAAAAGCTCAGCACTTGCTCCTAAAGCATTTTGTATACAGGTAAAGCACTCTTAAACGAAAAGTACTTCATTCACCTAAATTCTGTTGAGTACCCATTTCCCTATAGGTCCTTTCTGACTCAGTTACACAGCAATCTTTTTCACTATTTCTAGCATGTCGAAGGGTCAGTTGCTAGCGTCCTCTCCTGTTCAGCTGGTGAATCTGGGAATCTTGAGGCAATGTTACAATTGCCTCATGTACACAGACAACCCTCTCCTCCTCCCAACAAATACAAATATATGCGAGAGATGCAACTATATAGCCAAACTGGAGGCTGAGCTCTCTCAGTTCAGTACTGGCAAGACCAGTCAGGAGGAGAAGGTAACCACGCACACCACAAACCCAGTCTCACATAGAACTATCACAACTGCAAACCAAACACATAAACACACAAAAACATACTCGGAGGTGCTGATTAAAAATCTACCAAAACAACAGAGGCCTCCAAAGCAGACACCCAAGCAACCACCACCTCAAGACATAGCAAATGCAACACATAGTTCACAAAGTCAGTGTGCTAAACAGTCACAGCCCTTAAGGCCAAACAACATGCCAGACACACTTGTAATAGGTGACTCCATAGTCAGGCACACTGACATCCCACTCACCAGACTGAACAAGGAGAGGGTCACAGTAAGCTGCCTGTCGGGAGCTAGAATCCACCACATAACACAAGCACTCAGGTCACTCCACAGCAAGTACAAATATGACTCAGTCATTGTACATGCAGGTGTAAACGACCTGAGACGTACCTCCCTGGACTACATGAAAAGAGACATAGAGGAGCTCTCTGATTATGTAGCCCAAGCCGGTAAGACCCTGACCCTGAGCAGCATCTTACCCTCACCAAGAATGATGCCACAGTACAAAGACAAAATGATCAGTTTTAACAATTGGCTTAATTACTGGTGTCATTCTAAGGGGATCCGGTGTCTGTCTGCTTGGGATGACATGCTTGACAAGCCACGCTGCTTCGCAAGGGATGGTTTGCACCTGTCACCCCTGGGCTTCCGGATATTGGCCAAGGCTCTTGCCACCCCCACAGTGCCTTTTTTAGGCAAGGCTCAAATGACAAACCTACCTCCCTAGAAAACACAAGTGGAAAAAAACTAAGGGTAATGCTGCTCAATGCCAGAAGTCTAAACCTTAAGATGCACGCCCTCGAAGCCCTTCTCAGTATGGAGAACATCGATGTCTGTGCAGTGACTGAAACCTGGTTCAAGGCTCCTGAGAGCACCCCAGCACTATCAGGTTTTACCTCATATCATGCTTTCCAGCCCCAAAACTTGGACAGAACCACAAAAGGAGGGAGTATCCATTTTCATCAAAGATACCCACACCTCCAGGTTAGTGGCAACGCATCAAGCATCGGAGACTATCCAGGTGCAACTAACCATAGGCAAAACTGCCTTACAGTTTGTAGCATGCTACAGACCACCCTCTCAAACTCAGGAACCCCACACAGCCTTCCTGAAGACACTGGAGAGTATGAATGTCTCTCCAAATACCATCATTTTGGGAGACTTCAACTACCCAAACATAGACTGGGAACATTACTCAAGCCCCAACACTCTAGCCCAAAGGTTCTTAGAATTCATAAACTCAAATGCAATGGAACAACTAGTCACCATTCCCACAAGAGGAGACAATATACTAGACCTGATCATCACAAACATGGGGACAAAATGCTCCACACCGAAGTACATCCCTCTTTGGTAAGATCAGACCATAAATTAATCTCACTGGAAATCCACATCCCGCCCCCACCCCTGCACAAAGACCACAGTGAAGAACTTCTCAAAAGCAAACTTCACACTTCTTAAGACTGAAGTGGTATCTTTCAAGGCCCCTGGGCCAGTGGAAACCACAACCAACACTGCTGAATCCCTTGCAAATGTCTTCTATGGGCACCTTCAAGAATGCATGGATCATGCAATCCCAAATAAAACCAAGACCCATTCCCCCAAAGGCAGGCGACCAGTCTGGTGGACCCCAGCCATAAACAAACTTTACAACAGGAGGAGGAAGCTACTACATGACAGAGCAAAATCCCTAAAAGGAAAGGCATCTCTGATCAGTACTAGCAAAAACTACGATCACTCATAAAATCATCCAAGGCCAACTTTGAGAGAAAAATCGCAAATGACACAAAAGACAATCACAAGGCCTTCTTTAGCTATGTTAGAAACCTGGGTGGAAACTCCCAGATATGCTCAGAGTTAGTCCAAAATGACACAAAATACACTGAACCCACTGACATTGCCAACATTCTGGCAGACAGGTTCAGTGCAAATTTCTCCTCCCCCTCCCCCCCAAAAGGAGAAATAACTATCCCAACAGAGTGTAGCCTCCCTAACATCTCAAATGCCCAGGTGAGAGCCGCCCTCTCTAAAGCTAAAAACACAGCATCAATGGGACCGGATGGTGTCCCGGGCTGTGTGCTACATGAACTCCAAGAGGAACTAAACCCACACATAAGGCTGCTGTTTAATCTTAGCCTTACCACAGGATACGCACCCAAAGAGTGGCGTCACGGCAACAGTGGTCCCACTTCACAAAGGCGGTGCTTCTACGGACCCTGGAAATTACCGCCCCATAAGCCTGACGAGCCTGGTCTGCAAAGCTATGGAGAGGATCATTATGGAACTCATAAACAAAGACATTGGGGACCTACAGACATTGGATCCTACCCAATTTGGCTTTGTCAAGGGCAAATCCTGCCTTCTGAACTTGGTCGACTTTTTTGAAACAGTCACTAAGGCCATTGATGAGGGTAAGGCAGTTCACACAGCCTACCTTGACCTTGCAAAGCCTTTGACACAATACCCCACTCGGGCATCATAGACAAACTCACCAGCTTAAATGTAAACCCATATGTCACAAGATGGGTTGCAAACTGGCTCAAGGACAGAACCCACAGGGTCAGAGTTGCTGGAGCTATGTCACACTCTAAGCCAGTCACAAGCGGTGTCCCACAGGGCTCAGTCCTGGGACTCCTCTTGTTCAGCATTTATTTTTCCGAGGTACAGGCAAACATAGGAGGATTGTGGCTGACAAAGTTCGCAGATGACTGCAAACTGGGCCATAATTGATACTCCAGCGGACACAAACATCCTTCAGAGAGGCCTCATAGAAACGGATAATTGGTGCCAGAGCCATGGCCTTAAGCTAAACGCCAAAAAATGTATAGTCATACCCTTTGGGAAAAACAAGGTACTGACAAATTACCACATAGGCGGTAATCCATTAAGTACGGAAGAGGTAATCAGGGACCTAGGGACCCAGGTTGACAGTAATCTCTCATTTGACACTCACATTGCCAAAGTGGTTAGGAAGACCTTCTATATTGCCCACCTTATCATGAAGGGTTTCACATCTAGATCAAGAGAGGTCATTGTGCCCCTGTACTCTTCTCTTATCAGGCCAATGATTGAGTACAATGCCCCATTTGGGATGTATCTCACCCGACACCTGCAGCAGTTGGAAAGACCCCAAAAGTTCCTCACCAAGAGGATAAAGGGTCTTAAACATATGTCATATGCTGCCCGACTGAAAAAACTCCAGCTCTATTCAGTCGCATACTGCCTACTCAGAGGTGATCTCTGCCTGACGTACAAGGCCATGTCCAATCCTGAATTAATGGACATGCTCCACCTCAGAAAATCCAAATCCATCAGAGCCACGAGAACAAGTGACTTAAACCTCAACACAGAAATAAATAGAATGTGCTGGAGGGACAGATTCATAACCTAGAGGCTCCCTACACTCTGGAACAGAATCCCAGTCCATGTTACGCAGAGCCCCTCACTGACTCTATTCAAGAGAAATCTCGACGAGTGGATGGGAGATCGTAGGTTTACCCCGGGGGTCATCTCTTTGTCACTACTAGACAGAGGCATAGTAAACTAAACCCTAAAAGGGCGTAGTATTCTCATCCTAAGGGGTGGTGTAAGCCACATACACTCTGGCTAGGCTTATAAATGCCCTAGGGCAGATAGCCTAGTACGAACCTATGAACCTATCACATTTGGGTTATCTGCCTGCAGGTAGCCCTCAGCCGGCCTGAATACCAGAGTCTTCGGATTTCTGTGTTGGATGCTGTCGTCTCTTCCATGATGTCAGATCGTCAGGGGTATAAAACATGCAGCCGATGCCATCACATCAGTTTTTCTTGCCCCATATGTCAGGTGCCCCCACAATAGGAAGCAATTATATGGAATGGTACACCCCCAGCAAAAAGCAAATAAACATGATATAATATATGCCAAAAAAGAAGGAAAGGTAGAGCCAAGAGAAGTCAGGGGCTGGAGGGAGGGTAACCAGGACTGCAACAGTGAATGCACTCAAACATCTACATTTACGGGAAGTGTACACAACTGTACTATACACTCGAACATCTACATTTCTGGTAAGTGTACACAACTGTACTATTGTTCTTCATGTTTCACTACTGCAGTCATCACATTTGAGTTGATTCCCAAAGCTAAGGAAGAATGGAGGTAGTTAAAGAGCATTAGGGCCAGCAATCGGGGCCTGTAAGAGTGCTGTGGCAAATCCACCTCTGGATTTAGAAAAGATAGGCAGGTAGTAATGCTTGGTGAAAGTATGTACAGAGCTCCAGGTAGCAGCTTCCAGGATGTCCCTGGTAGGGACTCCTCTGAGAAATGCCATAGAGGTAGATGCAGCCCTGGTGGAATGAGATCGTATCCTCTGTGGGGTAGGTTTTCCATGGTGCTTGTAGCAGAAATGAATGCAATGGGCTATCCATTTGGAAATGGTTTGCTTTGAAATGGCCTTCCCCTTTGCCTCTACAGCAAAGCTAACTACCAGCTGGTCAGATTTTTTGAGAAGCTTAGTCCTGTCCAAATAGAATCTAAGCTGTCTGTGCATGTCCAGAGAATGCAGTATCCTTTCCCCTTTATTTTAAGGATTAGGGAAAAAAGTAGGTAAATTAATGGACTGGTTTAGGGCCACACTAGACACCACCTTGGGCATAACGGATGGATTAGTCCTGAGGGAAACCCTGTCCGCGTGGAAGATAATGAAGGGTTCCACTGCAATTAGGGCCTGCAGTTCAGACACTCTTCTTGTTGAAGTGATGGCTAGAAGTAAGGCTGTTTTCCAAGAAAGGAATTTCAGCTCTGCTGTAGCAGCAGGTTCAAAGGGGGAAGAGTGAGTTTTTCCAATACAAATTTAAGGTCATAGGCTGGAGTGGGAGCTCTCCTGGGGATCTTCATTTTTTGGCCCCTCTAAAGAATTGTTTTAGCAGGGGATGAAAGAAGAGGGGTGGTTCAGTGTTATAATGTGCTGAAATGCCAGAGGTATAATCTTAATAGATGAGAAAGATCGGCCCTTGTGGAGCATTTCTGTTAAATAATCTAGAATATGAGGTAAGCTGGGCACCATTGTGCCCATCCTCTGAGCCTGGCTCCAGGAACAGTATCTTTTCCACTTTTCTGAATAGGATTTTCTAGTACTAGGCCTCCTTGCCTCAAGAATGACATCCAGCACCTGCTTACTGAGGGTTGCTAGAGGTGAGCTCAGGGGATTAGCCAGGCTGCAAGGTTCAGGGTTTGAAGCTGAGGGTGCAGAATTTGGCCTGCCTGCTGGGACAGCAGGGAAGGGGTCTGAGGTAGATGCCATGGTTTTAGCACAGTCAGACTGCGCAAAAGGGGGTACTAGTGCTGGCGTGGCCAGCCTGGTTCAATCAGTATTGTCCTTGGCTTGTCCTGTTTGATCTTTAGTAGAATGTTCGAGAGGAGAGGCAGAGGGGGGAAAGGCATAAACCGAGAGGCTTTCCCAGGTAAAGGACAGGGCATCCACTTTCCAAGTTTGACTGTGGGGAGTTCTGGTGCAGAATTTGTTCAACTGGTAGTTCTGAGGGGAGGCAAACAGGTCTACCTCCGGAGTTCTCCATTTCTTCCTCAAGAGCTTGAATATTTTGGGTTCCAGTTTCCATTCGTGTGGGTCCATGAGATTTCTGCTCAAGTCTGCCTGGCAGGAATTGAGCTTGCAGGTGCACCTGGTAGCTCAAGGCTGTGTTCCACAGAGCCATGGCTAGTCTGCAGAGAGGGTAGGAGTGGGTTCCCCTCCCGCTTGTTTATGTACCACATAACTGTGGTGTTGTCTGTCTTTATCAATAGTTGCCCCGGAAGAATAAGGTCTTTGAAGGCTGTCAGACCATTCTGTACAGCTAACATTTCTTTTTGATTGATATGCAGGTACATCTGATTTGGGTTCCATTTGCCCTGAATGCACTGCCCTGCCATGTGAGCCCCCCATGCATAGTCTGATGAGTCTGTTGTTAGGGTTTGGGTGGCAGGGAGTAGAGTGAAAGGGAGTCCCTTGTTGTGGTAGCAGGCCTCTGCCCACCAAAGGAACTCTGCCCTTAAACAAGGAATGATAAGAATCATTGTTTCCAGGTCCTGAGAATGATGACACCATAGACTTTTTAGATACCACTGACGTTTCCTCATATGCAGTCTTGCATATGGAATTAGCAGAATGCAAGAGGCCATGAACCCCAGAGCTTGCAGTATTTTCCTTGCAGATAGCTGGGTTTTTGTGGCCAATAGTTTGAAGTAGGCTGTCTGTTAGAAAAATATGTATTAATGTGTGTATTAGCAATATGCTTAGTGCATTTAGGGGCTTGAAAAGAGTTAACACATTTATTCTATTTCATACTGCATATATCTGTACAAACTGCAGTTGCTTTCTGACCTTGTACTGTTAGCTAAAATCTTGCTTGTGCCTTGGAAATTTACTGAGAAGCAGGTGATTTCTGCTTGCGTTAGGAAAATAATGAATAAAACAATACTACTTATATGAAACTTAGACAAGAAGTTCCGCTGTGCCATGAGAAAATACACAGCTGTAGAAGTTACAGATAATTAGTACAAAGCCTGTTTGAAAATATGAACTGCAATCAGCATTTGCTTGTATCTGTATTAGAAAAGTACCTTGAAAAGTAACACTGTACAATAGATGCTTGTAAATGAAGTACTGGTCACCAAGGCCAGGTTGTTTTTCTGAAAAGTTTCTCACAAATCTAGTCATGTCAGCAGAAAATCTGAAGTAACACCTGCTGTAGTACAATGCTTAAAGTTGTGTTTGATTACGTCAGCTTAGAAGGCCATGTCTTGTAAAACAGTACAAGAATGAACATACTTCCTGTTAGTAGTTAGACAAATCCTTGTATTTGCATGTTTTTGTCTCCTTGCTGCAAGTAAATTAAAGTGCCTTAACTGAACCTTACGTGTATTGGTCTTTGAAGTTTTTTCCTTTGACAGATTGGTCCTTCGGACCGGAAACCTTCACTTCACCTCGGATCAGACAGGCCAGGTGGCTTGAAACCGTACAGGGAAGAAACCACATTGGTTCTTCTTACTTGAAAAGTCCTCCGACTGAATTGCCATACAAAAGAGGCCAGCCACTTTCTGATCTGCGACTGAAGGATGGGTTTACTCGAACCAGGTGATCAATCACGAAGGCTCAGGTAAGGTGAATCTACCTTCTTTTTCTGTTTTAGATCAGGGACTAGCTTTGTATTTGTTCTGTTAAGACTTTATAAGTCAGGGACAGAAAGATTACTGTCTTGTCATAGATCAGGGAAACAGAGCAGGTAGGCAGTCATTCTGAAGAGACTACAAAAACATCCGTGGTACCACGTTAAAAATAAGGTGTTACGTAACGATTAAAAGGGTAGAACAAAATGGGTAATAACTGTACAAAAAGGTCCCAAATTCTGCTGTTAACTGAAGACGCGAAATACATGCAGTCACAGCGTGCTGATAATATTAAATACTACTCAAAATGGGTTAATAAGTATGAATTTGACAGTAAACTAGAAAAATCCTCACTTGTCAAACAGCTTAAAACCGATTCTAGAGGTCGGGTAAAAAAGCAATGTCAATTAGGAATTCCTCAGGCACACAGGTGGATTGAGGAAGTAAACCGAAGGGAACAAAAGAGTAATAATTCAAAAGCAATGTTTTTAGATAAGGAGGACAATAGCTTAGTAATAGCGTCAGCCCCTCCGCTTCCTTTACCAGAATATGAGGGAAGTAAACAAGTTAGTCCACCCCTGTGATATCCTGCTGTCACTATGAGTAGAGACATTACGAAAGTGAAACAGTTTGTTAGAGATCCCGTCGAGACCAGGTCTCGAACACGGGCAGGAAACTCAAAAGGGGACATTGAGTTATATCAAATGGGTAGAAATTCACGATTTATGAGTGAAGAAATATGCCCACTTATAGAAGTGCCTAATCCTCAGGCAGGGCAAGAAAGTCAGGACCCAACTATTCTAGTGTATAGACCCTGGACTCCGGAAGACATCCGGAAAGCCACTGAGGGAATTCCCCATCCAAAAGTTAATTTTAGAAAGTTCTTAGAAGATTTGCAAGGAATGAGGCGGAGTTATAATTTAAACGGAGAAGAGGTAGAAAAAGTAGTCAAATTGTGGGACCAGATTGGCACATGATTAGTGGCGACTGGAATCCCCGTGATATTGCGCTCAGGCCCCTCCCACATAGCAGCGCAGAATTGGACAACAAAGTGAAAGGTCTTACAGACCAAATCTCTGAGAAATGGAAGCCTAGGGCAGACTGGACTTGCATTAATCAATGCATCCAACAGGAAGGTGAAGCTGTTGACCGATATTATGCCAGACTATTAGAATGTTTTAATAACCATTGTGGACTGCAGGTTCCTGAAGATCAGACACATGATTCCCCATATGAGCAGCAGTTAAGGAATGCATTTTTGAAAGGCAGTATTGCACCTATAAGCAGTTTTATTACAAAACACATGGTAGATCATCGTACAAGCAGGTTACAGTCATTGCTTGAATATGCTAGACATGCCGGAAGGCATTTTAATAGCAAAAAGAAAAAGAAAGCCCAAGTATTTTCTGTAGAAGATGGAGCAGAAGTATATGTAGTACAGTCCGAGAAAAAGGGCAAGAAAAATGCCCAGGGAAACAAACAATCTGATCAACGATCAGAGGACTTTGAAGGGCGAAAGAAAAGGGGTGAATGTTTTAAATGCGGTAAAAAAGGAGACTTGGCAAGGGATTGCAAGAAAAACAAGAAGGCAACCACGGAGGATAAGGAGGATGAGGACTGACTATATGGTAGTCAGGAATCACTAGAAGGAGAGAGCAGAGAAAGGACAAATGAGTATGTGATAGAGGGAGTAGAGAATGTGACAGAAGAAATAGAGGAAGTGCAAGAAGTCACGGATAGTGAAGAAAATGTAATATTGGATTTGGCTTTATTGAGCTTAGAGCTCTATTTAGCAGACACGAAACCAGAAGTTTCACTCCTGGTAGAAGGGAGAGAAGTCAGATTCTTGTGTGACTCAGGGGTATCACGGACCCTGGTACATCCCTCCAAACTGCCAGAGAATTCAGAGTCACCTGATTACATATTAGTGAAAGCAGCTAATGGACAGCTGTACTGGGAGCCCCTCTCCCATAATATTGTGATAACTGATCCTGTTTCAGGATTGACCCAGAATAGCAAAATTGTTGTTTCTGCAAAATGCCCAGTAAACCTCTTGGGCAGAGACCTTATGCAGTTATTTGGTATAGCAGTAGTTCCGACTACGCAGGGTATGGAAGCACAGCGACAAATTGATACCTTTGCAGTGCAATAGGAGGGTGAAATGTTTTATTGGTACAGCCAGGACTTGGTTACGACTGGTCCAGGGGTGGTGACCGAAGAGTTGATGAACGTAGCCATCAGCAAGTTCCCCTCCCTTGACATTGATAAACAGCATTTGTTGCGCTGTACTCTGTATTATTGTAATACACCAGGACCTGATAAGGAATATGAGCAAGAACTGTTTAGAAATCGTGCAAACAGATTGGTATTACATAATCTGTACTGGGACATAGAAGGGAACAGTGTAGCCAGCTGTTCATTGCCCCAGGAATTCTTTGCACTCTATAAATCTAATCCATTACCACATGTTAGCTTGACTAAGGACAAGAATGTAAAATGGGTAGACTTAGGAGAAAAAGTCATGAGATGGGAAAAACAGACAGAGTTAGAACTGTCAGAACAAGGAATACAAATGCAGAAGCTGAACTAGATAACTCAGACCCACCCAGCTGTACACTTGCAGTCTAGCAAGGACAGCTGATTAGCACTCCTATTGAAGGAGGAAGAGAATGCCTTACAGAATATACCAGAAAATCTCTGGTCAACAGGAAAATCAGATGTAGGACTTATTCGTACAGCAGGACCAGTTACTATTACGCCAAAGTCAGCATTTAGACCACAAAAGAGACAGTATCCCTTAAGAAAAGATGCAGAGGTAGGAATCAAACCTATTATAGCAGCTTTACTTAAGGAAGGGGTGCTGGTGGAATCTCCTGATTCACCATGTAACACACCCTTATTTCCTGTTAAGAAAGCGAATGGAGAGTGGCATATGGTCCAAGATTTACAAGCTGTAAATGACGCAGTAATACCAAGGGCACCTACGGTGCCAGACCCACACACCCTGTTGAATGATTTAAAACCTCAACAGAAATATTTTTCTGTGGTAGATATCAGCAATGCGTTCTTTTCGATACCGATACACCCTGACAGCCAGCATTGGTTTGCATTCACATTTCAGGGGAAAAGGTATACATATACGCGACTACCACAGGGGTATTGTGAAAGTCCAACAATATTCTCACAAGAAATGGCAAGCAAATTGGCTGGAATTTACCCCACTAAGAGGTAGTCAGATTCTGCTTTATGTTGATGATATCCTGCTGGCGTCCCCCACCCAGCAAGACTGTAAAGAAGATACCATAGCGCCATTACAATTTTTAGCCACTGAAGGACATAAAGTAAACAAAAATAAACTGCAGCTTTGGAAAAAACAAGTTAAATACCTAGGATATGTAATATCCAAGGAAGGTAGGACATTAGATGAGGACAGAAAAATAGCGATTTTGCAGGCACCAAAACCCACTACCAAGAAGGAAATTATGTCCTTCCTGGGTACGACTAATTTTTGTCGGAGTTGGATTCCAAACTATGCCTTGGAATCTGAACCGTTGACTAACCTGATTTATAAAAAACCTATGGCAGCACAGGATTTATTACAATGGACACCAGAAGCAGAATCTGCTTTCTGCAAACTGAAACAGTTAATAGCGTCCTCATTAGTTTTGGGATTACCAAACTATCATAAACGTTTTTTCCAAACTGTAGATTGTAAGCAAGATTATATGACATCAGTGTTAACACAGCAGCATGGGGACAAGCAATGCCCTATTGCTTATTATTCATCACAACTGGACCCAGTGGCACAGTCTTTACCTCGCTGTGTACAAGCAGTAGTTGCAGCTGCAATGGCAGTACAGGCTTCGGCCTCAGTAGTGTTGTTCCACTCTCTCACATTGAGAGTGCCCCATGCAGTTGCGATTTTACTGCAAGAGAAGGTAGCATATCTTTCCCCTGCTAGGCATCTTTCCTGTATGACGATATTGTTGAGCCAACCTCATATGACAATCGAACGATGTACGACTTTGAACCCTTCTACCTTGCTCCCAACCCTGCAGATGGCACACCACACAGCTGCCTGCAGGTGATTGAGCAAAAGACACTGCCTAAAAAAGATCTTACGGATGCTCCCTTGGATGATGCCGAGGTGACATACTACGTGGACGGCTCATGCAAAAGGGGTCCTGCAGGACAGAACCTAGTAGGATATGCAGTAGTTTCTGACACAGACATTATAGAAGTGAAATCTTTACCACATAGTTTATCTGCAGCAGAATTGATTGCCTTGACACGGGCATGTACCTTAGCAAAGGGTAAATGTGTAAACATTTTTACTGACAGCCAGTATGCTTTTTCTACTGTACATGTTTTTGCGCAACAGTGGAAAAATCGAGGAATGATAACATCTATTGAAAAACCAATCAATCATGCACAGTTTATTTTAGATCTTTTAGAATCTATTCAGTTACCTCAGAAAGTAGCTATTTGTAAATGCACAGCTCATACCAAGCAACAAGACAGGATTTCAAAAGGTAATGCGAGAGCTGATACAGCTGCAAAGCAGGCAGCTTCAGAAGTATTTCTTTTGAATGAGGAACTACAACCCTTTGAGATTTTAGACTTAGAAATGTTGAAGACAATGCAAACACTTACTACACAAACTGAAAAACAAAGATGGGTAACGAGGAGCAATTCTCGAAAAGGGGCTGTACATCTCTAAAGAAGGGAAACCGATATTGCCGTCTAATTTGTTTAGATATGCAGCTTTGTTGAGCCATGGGCAGTGCCATGTCTCAACAGGGGGGATGGTACAGCTGGTGAACCAAGTGTTCACGACGTACGGATTTACAAACTACTCTAAAAAAAATTTTGTTTGTTATGCCACATCTGTAATAAACATCATGCACAAGGGGCATTAAAGCCCAAGCAAGGGAGTTTCCCTACACCACCATATCTGTTTCATACTATTTGTATGGATTTCATAGAGTTGAATAAATGTGAAAATTAGAAGTATTGTCTTGTCATTGTAGATATGTTTTCCAGATGGGTGGAAGCCTTTCCGACTAAAAACCCAGACGCTAAGACTGTGGCCAAAGTTCTTGTTAAAGAAATCATCCCTAGATTCGGCATTCCGGAAAGGATCTACAGTGACAACGGCACACACTTCGTGAATCAGACCATACAGCAGTTAAGTAAACATTTTTGTGTTTCTCTAAAGAATCATTGTGCGTATCACCCGCAATCAGCAGGGCTAGTAGAGAGGCATAATAGGATTTTAAAGAGTAAGCTAAGAAAATTAATGACAGAAACGCAGAGAAACTGGGTGTACTGTCTGCCCCTGGCACTGCTGAGCATGAGAACTATTCCGAATGCAAAAGGATTGACTCCTTTTGAAAAGCTCTTTGGAAGGGCTTACTATATATCTCAGTGGAAATCTCTCACGCCCGCAGACCAGGAAACTGACAGTACATTAGCAGAGTATATGCGTAATTTGTTAAATTCTAAACATTTGTTGCAGTTAAATTCTGTTTCAGTTAAAGAACGAACCAGACCATCAGAAGTGGAAGTGCCCCCTGGAGCGTGGATCTGGCTGAAGATAGTCAAGAGGAAAAATTGGACGTCTCCGAAGTGGGAAGGTCCATATCAAGTGCTTTTGTCAACACCCACTGCAGTCAAAATTGCGGAGCGTGCCTCTTGGATCCACTTGATGCACTGTAAATTAGTTAAAAACTTTGAACTGGACAAAAATCTTGCTACATGCCAAGAGCAAAAATGATAGAGTCCAGAAGAAACAGGAATGCAGAACAACCCTTTCCTCAGAAGTATTGCATAATCATCCTGTTAACTGTATTAGTGACAATAATCTTTTTGTTGTGGCCTTTTCTTTTCCCAGCCACGCAGACTGAACTGAATAAACGTGAAGTGTTACTCATAAACTGGCATCCAAACTTTAACACTTACCAGGCAATTAAATATGTGTATGCTGAGACTTTCAATGTTTCGAATTGCTGGATTTGCACAGCTTTGCCGACAGCATATGGGGGGGGGGGTTTATTAATGACTATGGTCCCCCTAGCAGTCAATGAGACCTGGGAGAACTTGATTTATGATACCTCAACCATTACAGCACAAGATAAAATAGCATTGCACTTGTCTGTTCCACAAAAGGGAACTGTGTTTTTATAAAAATGATACTGTTCAGGTGGGTTGGAGCAATTGCAATGTGACTGTTCCTTATAGATGTTACACTAAAGGTAACAAAGTAGATCTTTATTGTAATACAAACTATGATTCATTCCTTGGATTGATGCACAAAACACTTGATGAAGTAAAACATAATTCTGTTCTTTATAAACAGTTATCTATAATTGATAGAAAAATGTTTTGTGCAGGGCGAGTGTACATTCATAGCAAGGTTACTACTAAAGTAGAGGATTGTTATTCTGTGTGTGGCAGAAAGGCATACAAATGGTTACCTGAGAATTGGTCCAGCAGTTGTTTTATGGGTTACCTGGTTCCGGCCATACGACACACTGCAGTTTTGGCTCATGGGAAAATTCGAAATGTCCGAGAAGTCGTCAAGAAACCTGTAAATCCAGTGGGACAAATCGATGTGCTTTGGAAAGACCATCACTCTCTAGGCAAAGGACTGACACACACGGACTTGAGTGATAGCGTTATATCGTGGGCAGGCATATTACCAGCATATGGAGCAGTGAAATCGATCTGGGAGCCGAGAAAACTGTCAAAACTTCTCGAAGTAATGAGCAAAGCAACTTTTTCTGCTCTCGAATTGGTGACTGATGAACTGAATGCTATGAGAACTGTAGTGCTCCAAAACCGCATGGATCTCGACTTCACCCTAGCGGCGAGAGGTGGTACGTGTGCTTTAATCCAAGAAGAATGCTGTTCGTATATTCCTGACCATAAACACTAGATAGACAATCATCTTGAGGTAATTCAGCAAGTGTCGGCCATGACCAAACCAGGCCCAAACCCAGACGGACTTTTTCCAGAAATGGTTTGGGGGGGGGGGTACCATCCTAATGAACATCCTGATTGCCATTTGTGTAGGCATGCTCCTACTGGGAGTAAGTGTTTGTTGTGGTATCCCCTGCATGAAAAGACTGATTAAAGACCTTATAGACATGTCAGTTTCTGAAACCTTATGTCAAAGTACTGAGTTTGAAGGACTGTTAAAAGACTAAAGATGCTTTCATAAGTTTAAACTAAATGACTCTCAACTGCAAATCCTGAGTGGAAGAGGTTAGGAGAAGAAAACAAACTGTTTATGCTTATTTTGAAAGTAGAATAAAAGTATTAATAGGGGGGAAATGTTAGAAAAATATGTATTAATGTGTGTATTAGCAATATGCTTAGTGCATTTAGGAGGTAGCGGGCGTCAGGGGCTGCGAAAGTGCCTCACTGAGAACCGGCGACTGGCTTAGCTGAAGCCTCGTCGGTTTTGGACCTCGGATGCCTGTACTTTTCTTTGTCTATTCGCTTTTTATAGATTCCAGTAGTCGGCTGTTCCAACGGCATAATATAATTAAATCTTCTGCCAAAATAATGAAATGCAAAATCGTACCGACGCTTAATAGTGCGTTGGTTAAATCTAGCACAAAACCGACAACTAGCAACGTCATGGTCAGGGCCTAGGCAAGGAATACAGTAAGAATGAAAATCCTTATGATGTATTTGCTTCCCACAAGAAATACAATTATTAAATTTTTCTGACATCGGTCTGGAGAAAGAAAAAAGTTTCCCCAACGGGATACTTAGCTTTAATGAAGACCTCGGATCTGAAATTCGAACTTGAAAATCTCAGGAGTCGGCCGACCGGCACTTGCGAACTGCTTTTGCTTCGGGCACCGCGCGGCAAGAAAGACTGAAGAAAATGGCATCGGCTGCACCTTTTATACCCCTGGCGCACTGACGTCAGGGAGGAGGCGACAGCAACCGATGCTGGACCAGGACTTTGAATTCAGGCCAACTGCGGGTAGCCTGCCAGCAGGATAACCCAATTGTAATGACTGCAACAGTGAAACACGATGAACATCGAACGTATTTAGCTACAAAAATAGCCCGACGACAAATAGTTTGAGCGTTGAACAAGGCACAAAACCAACAGTGAAGGACGTAGTGGTCTGGGCCTAAACAGGTGACAGTAAGAATGAAAATCTCTATGAGGTATTTGCTTTCCACAGGCAAGACAATTGTTAATTTTTTCTGACATCGGTTAGAGCATGAAAAAAGGATCCCCAATGGGGTACTTATCTTTTTTGAAGACTTCGGGTCTGAACCTCAAAAACAAAAATTTTAGGAGTCAGCCAACCGGCACTTGCGAACTGCTTCTGCTTTGGGCACCGCACAGCAACAAAGACTTATGTAATGGCGTCGACTGCATATTTTATACCCCTGACTATCTGATTTCATGGAAGAGATGACAGCATCCGACGCAGAAATCCGAAGACTCTTGTATTCAGGCCGGCTGAGGGCCACCTGCAGGCAGATAACCCAAATGTAATGACTGCAACAGTGAAACACGAGGAACATCCTATCCAGTCCCTTGCCAGTAGGCATGGTAGCACTGACTGCACTGTGACCATCCACAAAATCTTCATCTTTACATGCTTGTTCAGCCGACTAAGATCTAGTACTGGCCTGAGTTCCTTGGTCTTTTTTGGGCACTAAAAATAACCTGGAGTAGTATCTGGACCTTCTTTGATCCAGTGGGACCTCCTGGACTGCTCTCTTGTCAGGGTGGGCTTGCACCTCTTTTACTGATGCTTCTCTATATCTGTGTAGCAATGACAGGTAATGAGCAGTTTGGGCAGGTAGTACTGTGGAAAAAGGAATGGATAAAATTCTCCTCATCAACAAGTCTGAAGTGATAGCCATCCATGTTAGCAAGTGCAAGGAGAGACATCCCCTGACTGGCTCCATAGGTGAACAGTCAGGTAACTCTTCAGATATCATAGGAGCAAAATCAACAAAAGGATTTCCTGCCTCTCTGGTTGCTCAGATCACCTCTACCCCTGAGAAGGTGACTAGACAACCACTCTCTGCCCAGACAGCCTCAACATAGCTGCTGGGATTTGTGAAATCACAAGTTCTTTACCTCTTTCTGGTTATGTTAAAACATGCTTTGAGGACTTCCAAACTTAATCCCAACTACAGTGAATGTCTGGTCTCTTGCTCGCAGGCACAAAGCTTCTCTTTAATTTGCTGCCCAAACAACATGAAGCCCAAGGAGAGATTAAGAAAAGCCTCCTCGAAATAGTCAGAGACCTCAGTCAGATATAGCCAGTCCCATCTCCTTATTATCAGGCCCGATCTTGCTGCACTAGTTGCTCTGCCTAGAGCCCATCTCCTCATCATCAGGCCCAATCCTGCTGCTCTGGTTGCTCCGCCTATGGTATAACCAGGCCCATCTCATCATTAGGTCTGATCCTGCGCTGGCTGCTCCTCCTCCTATGGTATTGTGTGTTAGACAAATGAACAAAGATGAAATCATGCTCATAGTAGCCACATGGGTTCCTAGCTGAGAACATAGATCACCCACTGGCAGTTCCTAGCTGAGAACATAGATCACCCACCGGCACTTGTTTCAAACATCACCATATGTGCCATGTAGTTCAAGGTTCCAATGGAGAACATACTGAATGTATAAATATGCCTTCCCCAATCTGTCCATCATCTTACAGTATTTGGTGGGAGGATGAATGGACTAAGCATCCTTGGGGAAATCTTTCTTGGCAGCACCTACAACAACTATGTCAACAAGTGGTTGCATACTCCAAAATGGACTTTTGGAGTACACAAAATCCTACGGGGTTTTCATGGAATCATCTCAGCCAAGTCTGGATCATTCCAGACTTTGGAACAAACCTTGTAAACCAGCTTATATGGACGAGGCATTACCAACACAGTAGTGGGAGAGGAACTGTAGGCCCCCTGCAAGATCTGTTCTTCTGGAGAGGGGAGGTTCAATGGGCACAAACCCATCTGCATCATCACCTCTAATATCTCTCAAAAGGAAAGATCTTCAAGAGGGGATATGGAAGAAGTCACCCCTTAATCCAAATCTGTACCTAAGGTGGCATTCCAGTCTATGTTCTTCCTCTTGTGCTTTCTCTTCGGGGGAGGGGAGACTAGCCTGACATGCCTCATTGGGACTGCCTGAAGAGGAGGAAACCCTGGATCTCACCGGTACCAGCCTATGCATCTCCCTGATCTGGGGAAGCATATGTGATGTCCTGCCCAAGCATCCAGAATTGTCAATGTCCCAGGACAGAATTAATGCTGCTGTAGCAATCAGCACAACGGAACTAGGAGTAGTTAACCTTCTGCATGGTGTAGCCCACTGAAATAGTCAGGCTCATGAGAATCGGCAACAAGGGTGGTGTTGAGGGTGGCAAGGTGTAACCCACCAACAGTGCCAAAATCTTCAGGGCAGAAGTCAAGTCAGAGACCTTTGGGCCAAAGGCATTGAATGCTGCACTCTCTGACATCACGAATGGGCCAGACAGAACTGGTGCCTACAATCCTGGGGCCAAAGGCTCAACACCGCCCCCCACCGAACTAGTAACCATCAACACTGAAAGGGCAGGCATCAAGGATACTGGTGTAGATGTAGTTAGTGGAGAGGTCAGATTGATCCATGCCAAAGATACTGGCAAGCTATAGTAACTCTTTCTCAGAGGAGAAACTAATCATCCAGCACCAAAGATAACACTACTGCTCTGTGCTGGAGTATTCCTGGTGCCGAGGAGCAAACAGCCTCAGCAAACTAGATCGAGAAGGGAGAAAACCTGGTTAAAAACATGGGTTTGAAAGAAAGCACTTGCAAGTGTAAACAGATTCTCCCTGGTGCAGCAAAGGTGAAAGTCAGTATCCTACTTGGCAACATGGTTAAAGAAAGTACAGTTGTGCACACTTACCATAAATGTAGATGTTCGAGTGTATTCACTGTTACAGTCATCACATTTGGGTTATCTCTGCCTGCAGGTAGCCCTCAGCCAGCCTTAATACCAGAGTCTTGGATTCCTGCGCCGGATGCTCTCTCTTCTTCCATGACGTCAGGTCGTCAGGGGTATAAAACATGCAGCCGACGCCATTACATCAGTTTTTCTTGCCCGAGATGTCAGGTGCCCCCACAAAGGGAAGCTATTATATGTTATGGTACACCTCCATCAAAAAGCAAATACACCCGAAATGTTAAATACACCAAACAAGAAGGAAAGGTAGAGCCAAGAGAAGTCAGGGGGCTGGAGGGAGGGTAACCAGGACTGAAACAATGAATACACTCAAGCATCTACATTTATGGTAAGTGTACACAACTGTACTATGTTCTTTGTGTTTCACTGTTGCAGTCATCACATTTGGGTTGATTCCCAAAGCTAAGGGAGGAGGAAGTTAGAGAGCATTAGGGCCAGCTATTAAGCCCTGCAAGACTGCAGTGGCAAAACCAGCTCTGGATTTAGAAAAAAATAGGCATGTGGTAATGGCTTTGTGAAGGTATGTACGGAACTCCAGGTAGCGGCTTCTAGGATTTCCCTGGTAGGGACTCCTCTGATAAAAGGCTGTAGAGGTAGATGCAGCCCTGGTGAATGTGATCTCGTTTTCCATGGTGCTCGTAGCAGAAATGAATGTAATGGGCTATCCATTTAGAAATGGTTTGCTTTGAAATGGCCTTCCCCTCTGCCCCTGCAGCAAAGCCAACTAGCAGCTGTTGAGATTTTCTGAGAGGCTTAGTCCTGTCCAAATAAAATCTAAGTTGTATGTGCACGTCCAAAGTGTGCAGTATTCGTTCTCCTTTGTTTTGTGGATTATGGAAAAAAGTAGGCAAATGAATGGACTGATTTAGGGCCACACTAGACACCACCTTGGGCATAAAGGAAGGATTGGTTCTGAGGGAAACCCTGTCTGCATGGAAGATAATGAAGGGTTCCACTGCCATTAGGGCCTGTAATTCAGACAATCTTCTTGCTGAAGTGATGGCTAGAAGGAAGGCTGTTTTCCAAGAAAGGAATTTCAAATCTGCAGATGCAGCTGGCTCAAATGGAGGGATAGTGAGCTTTTCCAATACAAAGTTAAGGTCCCAGGCTGGAGTAGGGGCTCTCCTGGGGGGGTCTTAAATTCTTGGCCCCTCTAAGGAATTGCTTTAGCAGGGGGTGAGAGATGAGGGTTAGCTCAGTATTATACTGTGTTGAAATGGCAGAGGCATGAATTTTAATTGACGAGAAGGGTAGTCCCTTGTGGAGCATTTCTGTTAAGTACTGAAGAATATGAGGTAAGATGCTCACTGTTGTGCCCATCCCGAGTCTGGCTCCAGGAGCAGTATCTTTTCCACTTTTCAGCATAGGATTTTCTAGTATTAGGCCTCCAGAAAGACATCTAGCATCTGCTTACTGAGGGATGCTATTGGAGAGCTCAAGGAATTAGCCAGGCTGCAAGGGTCAGGGTTTGAATTTGAGGGTACATAATCTGGCCCGCCTGCTGGGAGAGCAGGGAAGGGGTCTGAGGCAGGTGCCATGGTTCCAGCAGTGTCATACTATGCAAAAGGGGGTACCAGTGCTGGCGTGGCCAGTCTGGTGCAAACAGATTTGTCCTTGGCTTGTCCTGTTTGATCTTGAGCAGAACCTTTGAGAGGAGAGGCAGAGGGGGAAAGGCATAAACTGAGAGGCTTTCCCAAGTAAAGGACAGGGCATCCACTTTCCAAGCTTGACTGTGGGAAGTCCTTGTGTAGAATTTGCCCAATTGGTAGTTCTGAGGGGAAGCAAACAGGTCTATCTCTGCAGTCCCCCATTTGTTCCTCAAGAGGTTGAATATTTTTGGTTCCAGTTTCCATTCGTGTGGGTTCATGAGATTTCTGCTTAGTTTGTCTGCCAGTGAATTTAGCTTGCCTGGCAGGAATTGAGCTTATAGGTGCACTTGGTAGCTCAAGGCTGTGTTCCGCAGAGCCATGGCTAGTCTGCAGAGAGCAGCGCATCCAGTAGTTTAGTTTTAACATAATCTGGCAAGTTTTGCTCCTTAAACCAAGCATGCCTTCTATGTACTGACCAGTGACAGCAGCCCTGCAAGATACTTCTAGAGTCAAAACCACATTGCAAAGTATGTTTACTAACTTGTTCTGCAGAATGCATTAAATCCTGTAATTCTTTCTGTTCAGCACAGTCAGGAATCAACATAATTTTCTGTTTAAGTAGTTCCATAATATGCTGTTGGTACTTTAACACATGAAACTGGCAATTTAAAGCCCTAATGGCCCAAGTAGCAGATGTGTATACCTTCTTACCCCCATCTGCCCAAGGCTCTAGAATCGCTATCAGAAGGGGTAGGATTTTTGGCAGCAGTAGCCTTAATGCCTTTTAGTCCCTGGGAAATGGTCTCTGGGTCCGCAGTAGTATTCTTGAAGAGGAACTTGTGAGAGTCGGGTACTCTGTAATACCAGTCAGGTTTTCTGGGAGCCGGAAGTAAAGTGTCAGGGGAAAGGCTAGATTCCAAAAATGCATCATCTACAATGTCCAGAACAGGAGGGATAGCTAAAGGCCTGTGTTGAGGAAGGAGTAAGAATTCCCTAAGCCTCTTTTTGGAGTCAGAGTAATCCTGGCTTTCCCAGTGGAAATGCTCCCTAAAAGTGTGCAAGGTTTCACCAAAAGAAAAATCTTCTAGAGGGGAAGCAGAGGGAATGGAGTCCTCTGCATCAGAATCCTCACAGGTAGATGAGGGCAAATCCTGGTAATTAGAAGAAACAGAAAAGTACAGTTGTGTACCTACCATAAATGTAGATGTTCGAGTGTATTCACTGTTGCAGTCATTACACTTGGGTTATCCTGCTGGCAGGCTACCCGCAGTCGGCCTGAATTCCAAAGTCCTGGTCCGGCATCGGTTGCTGTCGCCTCTTCCCTGACGTCAATGCGCCAGGGGTATATATAAGATGCAGCCGACACCATTTTCTTCAGTTTTTCTTGCCCCAGATGTCAGGTGCCCCCAAAAGGGTAGGCTAAAAAAAACATTGCTTATAAAAAACATACACTAAAATAAACAATACCTTCATCTACAAGCAAATACACCACATAGGTTGTATAGAATAGAGAAGTACAGATAAGTCCAAGCAAAGAAAGGGGGATGGTGGGTGGGTAACCTGGACTGCAACAGTGAATACACTCGAACATCTACATTTATGGTAGGTACACAAATGTACTATGTCCAATCGTGTTTCACTGTTGCAGTCATTACACTTGGGTTGAATCCCAAAGCTGAGGTTGGGCGGCTGGGTCTAAATAGAATTAGGAGTGGCTATGAGGCCCTGCAGAACTGCAGTGGCAAAGCCTGCTCTGGATTTAGAGTAAAGAGGTAAGTGGTAGTGCTTGGTAAAAGTGTGCACTGAACTCCAAGTTGCAGCCTCCAAAATTTCCTTGGTTGGTACTCTTCTGAGAAAGGCTGCTGATGTGGCTGCTGCCCTGGTCGAATGTGGCCTAATGCCCTTTGGCACTGATTTACCATGCTGTGAATAGCAGAAACAAATGCAGTGTCCTATCCATTTTGAAATAGTCAGCTTTGAGATAGCCTTTCCTTGTGATCCTGCAGCATATGCCACTAAAAGTTGCTCAGTCTTTCTGAAAGCTTTAGTTTTGTCCAAGTAGAAGCGTAGATGCCTGTGTATGTCCAAAGAATGCAGAAGTCTCTCCCCTTTATTCTGGGGGTTTGGATAAAAAGTAGGCAAATGAATGGTTTGGTTAAGAGCCACACTGGACACTACCTTTGGCATAAATGTTGGGTTTGTCCTTAGAGAAACCCTGTCCGGATGGAAAATGATAAAAGGTTCCACTGCCATTAATGCCTGTAACTCTGAGACTCTTCTTGCTGAAGTTATTGCTAGGCGCAGAGCTGTTTTCCATGATATGAATTTTATCTCAGCTGTATTGGCTGGCTCAAAAGGAGGCAGTGCGAGTTTTTCCAAGACAAAATTGAGGTCTCGTGTAGGTATCGGTGCTCTGCTTGGGGGTCTTATGTTTTTGGCCCCTCTGAGGTACTGCCTTAGCAGAGGATGTGAAAAAATAGGAGTTCCGTATTGCAATGAGCTGAAATGGCAGAGGCATGGATCTTAATTGATGAGAAGGATAGCCCTTTGACCAGCATCTCAGTTAGGTATTGTAAAATCTGAGGAATATTTGGAACAAGCGGTTCAATTCCTTGTGCCTGATTCCAAGCACAGAATCTCTTCCATTTTTCTGCATAAGATTTTCTGGTGCTGGGCCTCCTGGCTTCCAAAATGACATCCATAACTGCTTTAGAGAGAGGTGTGTTCTGAGTGGTTATATTATTTGCCATGCAGCCAGATTTAAGGTTCTGAGCTGACTATGCAGGATCTGATTGTTTTGTTGGGTCAGAAGATGAGGAATTTGAGGTAAAGTCCAGGCTAGGCCTTGAGACAAGCTCTTTAGGATTGGATACCAGTGCTGGCGTGGCCAGTCTGGGGCAATCAGAATAATTTTTGGCTTCACTTGTCTGACCTTTAGGAGTACTTTGGGGAGGAAAGGCAGTGGCAGAAAGGCATAAACTGTCAGGGTTTTCCAGCTGAATGATAGAGCATCTACCTTCCATGCTTGTGTGTGATAAGTCCTTGTGCAGAATCTCTGTAGTTGGCAGTTGTGAGGGGAGGCAAATAGATCTATGTCTGGGCATCCCCATTTCCTTGTTATCAATGTTGAAGACTTGTGGATCTAGTTTCCACTCGTGAGGGTCCATGAGGTTTCTGCTTAGTTCGTCTGCCAGAGTATTTGTCTTTCCTGGCAGGAATTGTGCCTGCAGATGCACTTGATAAGTCAATGCTGTGTTCCACAAAGTCATGGCTTGCCTGCAGAGGGGTAGGAATGTGTGTCCCCTTGCTTATGTACCACATGCTTGTAGTATTGTCCATCTTTAGCAATAGTTGTCCTGGATGGAGTAGATCCTTGAAGGCTGTCAGGGCATTCTGTACAGCTAGCATCTCTTTTTGATTGATGTGAAGATGCATTTGGCTTGTGGGCCACGTGCCCTGAATACATTTTCCCGCCATGTGTGCCCCCAGGCATAATCCGATGCATCTGTTGTTAGTGTCTGCCTGGCTGTGGGTAAAGTGAATGGCTGTCCCTTGTTGTGGTGACAGGCCAGTGCCCACCATCAAAACTCTTGTTGCAGGCAGGGAATGAGAGTAATTATTGTTTCCAGGCTGCGGCAATGTTGAGTCCAAACACATTTTAGATACCATTGTAGCTTCCACATATGCAGTCTTGCATATGGAATTAGCAGAATGCAGGATGCCATGAAGCCCAAAGCCTGCAGAATTTTTCTTGCAGGTAACTGGGTTTTTGTTGCCATCATTTGAAAGAAATGAGTCAGTTGTCTTTGTTTGTCTGGCGTGAGATAAGCTATCTGGGCAGTTGTATTTAAGCTTGCACATAGGAATATTATCTCTTGAGAGGGCACTAGTTTTGATTTCTTTTCGTTTACTGTGTACCCTAGGCAAATTAGTAATCTTTTTACAAACGCCAGATGCTTTAGTAGAATGTCCTTGCTCTCTGCTTGAATAAGGCAGTTGTCCAAGCAGGGGTATATTTGAATTCCTTTTTGTCTACAAAATGCAATTACTGGTGCCAGGCACTTTGTGAAGACCCTGGGTGCAGTAGATAAGCCAAAGGGCAGTGCAGAGAATTGGTAGTGCATTGAGGCAGCTATGAATCTGAGGTATCTTCTGCAAGATTGTCTGATTGGGACATGCAGGTATGCCTCTTTGAGGTCCAAAGTTACAAGCTAAGCCTTCTTGCCCAGCATGGGTAGAAATTGCTGCAGTGTCATCATTTTGAATTTTGGAACGTCCAGAAAAGTATTTAGAGTAGACAGGTCCAGTACTGGTCTCCAGGCTTTGTCCTTTCTGGGTACCAAGAAAAGTCTTGAGTAAAATCTTTGCCCCTGCTCTTGCTGTGGTACTCTATGAATAGCCCTCATGTCCATGAGATGAAATTTGCTTTTGTGCCTCTGCCCATTGATTGTGTGGCAGGTCTGGCATACCTTTTGCCCTTGGGAGGGTGTGAAAGTGGAACCTGTAGCCCTGAGAAACAATATTCAGTACCCATTTGTCCTGGGTGATCATGTGCCAATTTTGTGAGAAAAGTGCTAGTTTTCCCCCTAAGGGTGTTGCCAAAAGGTAAGTGCTTGGCACTGGTAATGGGAAGTCATTGGGACTGTTTCCTATATGGTTGTGATTTGTCTTCTTCGCCTTTGGAGGTTGAAGCACCCCATTGTTTAGGCCTGTATGAGCCTTGGGGCTGAGATCTGCCTCTAGGGCGTCTGTATCTGCCTCTTTGTGACCTGTCTGACACTGGAAAGGACCAATTTTTTGAAGGCCGATTCCTGCTAAATCTGGGTGGCTTAACCTCTAAGAAATCCTTTGCTGTCTGCATTGATTTCGCTTTATCCTCCATTTTCTTTAACACCTCTTCTGCCTTAACACCAAACAAAGTATCATGCTGTAATGGAGCATCCAATAATTTTGCTTTAACATGATCGGGCAGACTCTGTTCCTTTAACCAAGCATGCCTTCGAATGACAGAGCCTGTAAATGCGGCCCTGCAAGAAGCCTCTAGTGAATCAAAACCACATTGCAAAGTATGCTTTCCCACTTGTTCAGCTGCATGCAATAAATCCTGCATTTCCTTGTTTTCAGGACATTCAGAGTTTGTCAGCATTTTCTGTTTTAGCAGAGACATTAGGTATTGCTGATATTTAAGCATGTGAAACTGGCAGTTTAAAGCCCTGACAGCTAAAGTAGCAGAGGTGTAAACTTTTTTCCCCCATCAGTCCAGTGCTCTAAAATCCCTATCAGAGGGTAAAGGGTTTTTTGCAGTGGAAGTCTTGACCCCTTTGGGACCCTGAGATATAGTTTCTGGGTCAGCAGCAGGGTTTTTATACAGAAATTTATGTTGATCTGGAACCCTGCAGTACTTATCTGGCTTAACTGGTGCAGGGGGTAAAGAATCAGGAGACAAAATGGACTCAGAAAATGCATCATCTACAATGTCTAGCACAGGAGGAATAGGAAGAGGTCTGTGTTGAGGCAATTAAAAAAAGTCTCTGAGCCTTTTCTTGGATTCTGAATAATCTTGGCTCTCCCAGTGGAAATGCTCCCTCATGGTGTGCAGGGTTTCCCCAAAAGAGTAGCCCTCAGGAGGAGGGGCTGAAGGGATAGATTCTTCAGCATCAGAGTCCTCATAGGGAGAAAGAGAATATCCCTGTTCTGAAGAGGAATCAGAAGAAATAGAAACCTGGCCAGAGGAATCATAGTCAGTGTCTTGCCTAGGCCTTTTATCAGAAAGGGATGGGAACCCCTGATCAAAGTAATTAGGTTCTTCTCGGCCATTTTAAGCATCTGTTTCTTAGGCATGGATGACTGTCCAGGAGAATGCTGTACTTGTTTCTTTGTCTTTAAAGGTGTTTTAGACTTTGCCTTGGCTGCTGAAGTGGTCTTGATAGTAAGCTGTGTTGGTCTGAAAACACCCTCAGAAGCCGATGCCTGCTCAGTGGCTCAGGACCCATCTGAGGGAATAGCTTCCGTAGGCCCAATACTTTGAGTTTCCAGAAGCCTAGTTGTCTCCACGTAGTAGTCGGAGGCGGCCTGTGGCTCTCAGGTAGCGGGTGTCAGGGGCTGCGAAAGTGCCTCACTGAGAACCGGCAACTGGCCTAGAAGAGGCTTCGTCGTCAGTTTTGGACCTCGGATGCCTGTCCTTTTTTTTTTCCTTGCGCTTTTTATGAACTCTGGTCGTCAGTTGTTCCGACGGCATTATATAGTTAAACCTTCAGCCAAAGCAATGTAAAGCAAAATCGAACCGACGCTTAATAGTGCGTTGGTTAAATCTAGCACAAAACCGACAACTAGCAACATCGTGGTCAGGGCCTAGGCAAGGAATACAGTAAGAATGAAAATCCTTATGAGGTATTTGCTTCCCACAAGAAATACAATTGTTAACTTTTACTGACATCGGTCTGGAGCAAGAAAAAGTTTCCCCAATGGGGTACTTAGCTTTTTTGAAGACTTCGGATCTGAAATTCAATTTCGAAAATCTCAGGAGTCGGCCATCCGGCACTTGCGAACTGCTTTTGCTTCAGGCACCGCACGGCAAGAAAGACTGAAGAAAATGGCTTCGGCTGCATCTTATATACCCATGGCGCACTGACGTCAGGGAAGAGGCGACAGCAACCGACGCTGGACCAGGACTTTGGAATTCAGGCCGACTGCGGGTAGCCTGCCAGCAGGATAACCCAAGTGTAATGACTGCAACAGTGAAACACGATGAACATTATCAGATTCCTGCTCAGAGGAATCAGTTGTAGGTCTTTTAGAGGGGGAAGGCTGGTTTCCTCTAATTAAGGTGATAAGGTCTTCAGCCATTTTAAGCATTTGCTTTTTAGGCATATGGGCCTGAGTACGTGGTTTGGACATCAGTTTTCTAGGCGTAGTGCGAGTTTTAGGCCTGGATGAAGAAGATGGCGTTAGTTTAAAATGCAAGTCTGTAGGCCTGAATACACCCTAAGAAGCCGGTGCCTGCACAGCGGCTCCGGACCCATTCAAGTTAGAGACATCCGCATGTTCCATAGTCAAAGATGCATCTCACAGCATACCGGACTCTGAATGGGTCTCAGTAGAGGCCTGCGAACCTGAAGTAGCGTGTATCAGGGGCTGCAAAAGTGGCGGACTGGCGACTAGCTTAACGGAAGTGTCATTGGCAGTTTTGGACCTATGCAGTCTGTCTCTGCCTTTATCCTTACGTTTTTTTGGAAGATTGGCAGTCGGATGGCTTAACGAAGCCATTCTGGAGTATGGATACCGAGTACCAAAATAATCTGCTGCAAAGATAGCCCGATGACGAATAGTTTGGGGGTTGAACAAGACACAAAACCAACAGCGAGGGACGTCGTGGTCTGGGCCTAAGCAAGGAATGCAGTACGAATGAAAATCCTTATAAGATATTTGCTTTCCACAGGTAAGACAATTGTTAACTTTTACTGACATCAGTCAGAGCAAGAAAAAGGATCCCCAATGGGGTACTTAGCTTTTTTGAAGACTTCGGTTCTGAAACTCAAAAACAAAAATTTCAGGAGTCGGCCGACCGGCACTTGCGAACTGCTTCTGCTTCGGGCA
Source organism: Protopterus annectens (assembly GCF_019279795.1). Lineage (NCBI taxonomy): Eukaryota > Metazoa > Chordata > Ceratodontiformes > Protopteridae > Protopterus > Protopterus annectens. Next base: position 331,982,789 of record NC_056744.1, on the reverse strand, counting down.
CTGCAAGGCAAGAAAGACTGATGTAATGGCATCGGCTGCATATTTTATACCCTTGACGACCTGACGTCACAGAAGAAGAGACAGCATCCGATGCAGGAATCCAAGACTCTGGTATTCAGGCCGGCTGAGTGCTACCTGCAGGCAGATAACCCAAATGGGATGACTGCAACAGTGAAACACGAAGAACATGTTATGGTTATGAAAAACCTGGGGGATAGATATAATTTGTCTTTCGCTGTGAATACATTTAAGGCAAGGAATCCACAGTATGAAATTAAGGATTAAGACAAAGTCTAAAAGGGATCCATGTGTCACACTTGTTTTACAACATAATGTACCATTTTGTGCTTGCATCAGAACAACAAAAGTCAAAGTTGCTGCAACAAATTCAGAAAAAATTCACTAAAATTATACACAATGCAGTCGTATGGATTGCATCATACTGTTGAAGCACCTGAGACTATACAGTCTCATTTACAGACACACAAGGGGCAGACTATATATATATATATATATATATATATACAGACGTATATATAGATATATATATATATATATATATATATATATATATATATATATATATATATATATATATATATATATATATATATATATATATATATATATATATATATATATATACAGACATATATATATATATATACAGACATATATATATATATATATATATATATATATATATATATATATATATACAGACATATATATATATATATATATATATATATATATATATATATATATATATATATACAGACACATATATATATATATATATATATATATATATATATATATATATATATATATACAGACATATATATATATATATATATATATATATATACATATATATATATATATATACATATATATACATATATATATATATATATATATATATATATATATATATATATATATATATATATATATATATATATATATATATATATATATATATATATATATATATATATATATATATATATATATATATATATATATATATATATATACACACAGACATATATATATATATACATATATATATATATATATATATATATATATATATATATATATATACACAACCCCATCTTCAGAGTTTATTTAAAGCTACATTTATCTTGCAATGAAATAATTCTTGGAAATGGCAGTACACAGTTTCTTTAACCACTGTCAAAAGTTGTAAAGTTAGAAGTCAAGTAATACCCATTTGCTGGAACAAATATCCATTATACCTCAAATGTCAGCTGGATTCCAGCCCAAACATTAGAGCAGTTACAACAAATTTACTGGAATCTGTGTTTGAAACTGGCCTTTAAGGCCTGAAAATAAGCATTCTTTAAAATTTGAGAGTCATAGCTTTTCATTGTGGACTCAGAAAACAGCCCTTGCAAAGTCTGAAAATATTTTAGATGAGATTTGATTTCCATCAGTTCAGCTAAATTAGAATCAAGCACTGCAGTACAATAGTAGTTTTTTTTTTTTTTTTTTTTTTTTTTAACAAAGATGCACGTGTTCTCATATATCTTTTACTTCACAAAAAGGATCTGAACAGAATAGCTGGTACACTTAGGTCTTCTTTGGGAAAGCCCTAGCAATAAACATTATCCCAGCATTCTGTAAGATTATCAAATTGGCTTCTGTTGTTAGAAAAACAGTCTCCTCAGATTCAGTTTCAAAACTTTTGCAAAGAAGTCAGTATTACATTAACAGAACTAAAGAGACTAAAAGTAACACAGAACATAACAGCATCTGTGATCAATTTGTTAACTTCTTGCAGTGGCAGTAGTAAGTGATGGTAAAGCTTACATGACTATTTTCAGGGTACAAATGTATTTTTGCTGTTTTGCACAATCTGACAATTCACACTGACACCCGATACTTCCAGATATTCCAAGCGTCAGTTCTTGCATAGCACCAATTGCAGGTAGCTATACATTTCATTAGCTCTTCACCGTGCTTTAGAGAAAAAGTGGGTAACCATCCCATATATTACTATAGCAATAACCCACGCCAGGGTGTGGGTAATGCTGGATTTACCCACGGTTGGTGTGGTTTGGTCACGAGGGCGAAGCCCGAGTGGCCAAACAAAGCCAACCGTGGATAAATCCAGCATTACCCACAGAAGTGGTTATTGCTATATAATGACATTATTTAAGAAAAAAAATAATTACTTTTCTTAAATAATGGCATTGCATAATGCCTCCTTGCTGCCCTTCCGCAGCTGTCTGGTATTCTGAGGCAGTTCTGATGTACTGCGCATGCATATGCCTACGCAGTACATGAGAACTGTGGGCAAAAGCAACGGAGAAAGCAAGATCTCCGTTGCTTTTTACTGTTTCGCTATGTTAAATGGGTTTAACATAGTGAGACAGCTTTAAAAAAAGCAATGGAGAATCTCTGTTGCTTATTTTAAAGCTGTCTCGGTATGTTAAACCCATTTAACATAGCTAGACAGGTTTAAGAAAAAAAAGCAACGGAGAAAGCAAGATCTCCACTGCTTTTTACACACTGTCTCGCTATGTTAAAGGAGTTTAACATAGCGAGACAGTGTTTTAAAAAAGACTTATACTAATGAAAAAAGTCCGGGCGACCGGACCTTTTTCCATTAGTATAAGTCGATTTACAATGTGCACGCTGACCAATCAGCATGCACGTTTTGGAATATTAATGGGGGGTCATGGTATAATTTTCATTTTATAACTGTAACATAATTATGATTCAGAAAATATTTTTTTCTCTTTGCATAAAAACAGAGCATGTATAACTGACACTTTTTTTTCTGAAGAGCCATATGCCTGTAAAATACAGCTGCCACTGTGTTTTATGTCCTCCTTGTTATATTACACAGATAAAGATCAAATATATATCTGTAAGTAAAACTGATCATTTAAAACGTTTGGTTTTGCTCTTTATCACCATCCTCCATTTAATATCAGTCCCCTAATGGCTGACCTAATCATCCATTTGTTCCCCTGGTGGGAACTCTGGGGCTCATTCATTCCCAAGGAAAGGATCAGACATACTATTATATAAGCAGAGGGATAAGGCTTTTAACCCTACCAGTTTCTCCTGCACATGTCTGCATCATCCAAAGGGGTGGCATACAGTGGACTTAATGAGATACATGTCACCCTCTGCAAGCATATAATTAAATGGCCTTCCCCTGTGGACCATCTCTGTGTCACCACAAATTTCCATGGGTGATTCTATCAACAAGTTTCTCCAAGCACGTACCCCCAAAACATTCCCACTCTTCTCCTGAGGGAGGCGAGTGGGCTCTGACCCTTCACTCCTCCCTACCCCTCTGTCTGTTCCAGTGCTGGGTCTGCAACTGAAACTGGTTACCGTGGGTCAAAGTTGGGGCTCCACCCTTTACTCCACTGAGCCAAACTATTACCTTACCTTTAAATATAGAAGTATGAGGGGGGGCTTATGCCCCCTATGGATCCCCCATCTCTAACTTCAGTAATTTCAGATACCACATATTTTAATAACACAGTTAATATCAATTTAAACATGCAGCAAATGTGAACCAAGAAAATGCACAGCCCAGCAACTAAGTTGTGTTTCCTGTATTCAATTTTATAATTCACTTTTTTTTATTATATCTATCGCCTATTTTGTTTTGTTAATTTAGGTGGATTCTATGAATGAGTAATTTATGTTCTCCAATAATATATAAATTCTTACATAAAGTTCAGTAATACTCTGTTTTTGGAGTTATCTTGTTCCATATCCTGTATAAACACAAACACACAAAAGTTGCCTTAGTGTTGTGACCTGTCAGCTTCAGCAGTGTACATTGGGAGTTTGCATTTCTAAATCCGAGGGAGCACACCGCTTTTATGTTGAGATGCTGCCCACAGTGGACTGCTTCCAAACGGACTGTGGGCTTGGGGCACTCATCCAACTGTGAACATGTCAACTGATCTTTCCATACAGACTGTGGGTTCTGGGCACGCATCTGACTGTGAACATGTCAGCTGATCAGACACTGCTCCTATGTTGCCTCTGAAAAAAGGACACCTGTGTCTAGAGTGCTTACCTGGTTAACAATAAATACAATAAAAAACAATCTTCTGCTTTAACAGTGGATTCTATCCAAAATTAGTCAAACAGGAATTGCTGACATTCAAGAAACAAATACCACCTGGTCAAACAGGGTGGCTAAAAACCCAGGTGAGCGGCAACACTGCAAGTTCTATCTTGGGAGCTACATATTCCACATGTGCAAATGTCTGCCTATTTTCTTGGAGGAAAATGCAAAATTCCTTTACATAATGTCAAAATTCAAGTCATGAATTACAGAACTGAAGAAAAGTGAGAAACTTTTACAAAGCTGAAAGTAATTCTTGTTACAGAAATGGTATATGAAAAGGTTCTTTATTGGGAAGTTGGACTCCAAACTGAAAGAATACTGCCAAGTAAGTGCTTAACCATGTAATCAAATTTATACACAGTATGTATAAAGATGCGTTTTTCTGTCACTTAAATTTATGGCACCAAATGTCCCATTGTGGCTTACTCGCCAAGAATAACAGAACAGTGCTCCGCAGATAACTGTTAAGTAAATCATAACATCCCTTCCTAATCAAATACTGATGTACATGTCACATCACTTTTAAGTCTACTTCTGGTCTTCCAAATATTACAACCGAATTTCCATAGGAAAATGCTAACAGAAATCAACTGCTCCATGAAAGCGATGACGTTAAGTCAAGCAGGTCTTGAAGCATAAGATATGTGCAGGCACCCAATGGCAACACAGGGTGGGCAGCACTTACAAAAGATATAATTCCTAGCAAATTACAAGTCCTTCTTTAGCAGCCAGGCGCTGACGATGGATCTGGTCCTGTTCCAGCTCCTCGTGACTGGGGTGCCAAAGCCTTAGCATGATACGCTCGATATTCAAAGCATAAATTGTATGTGCTGGGATTACTTCTCTGTGCACCTGCAAAAATATCAACACATTATTTAAATAATGTGCATAAGATCACAATACACCAAAAAAAAAAAAAAAAAAAAAGACAGGTGGACCAAATCTCATGCTAACCTTTTAACCTTTTTAGGAAAAACCTAAAACGTTTTAAGAACAACTGTAAAACAAGGAATATAAAAACACAGAACAATTACTGTTGGTAATGAACATCTGCCTGGCTTATATAAACAAGTTTGGACCTTATCTTCTGCAGTCTGTGAAGAGGAAGGGAAGCTATGCAAGAGGTTGTATACAGCCTCCTATAAACTCCAATTGCTGAGTCAGAATTAGTTGGGATTTAGTATGAATCGCAGATAATACCTAGATGGGCACAAGTATGTAGAATAAAATCCGTCTGTTCTAGTAGATGTCTGGTGGGAGCGGTGATGAGCCATTCGTCTAAATATGTGGAAACACTCAGAATCCTCGCAGTCTCAAGTCAGCTGCTACTGCTGCCATACACTTGGTGAACATCGAGGGGGATGTGGTCAGACCGAAGGGCACAGCTCTGAACTGCTACTGACTGGCTTCCCAGCCGGAAGCAGAGGAACCTTGGGAAGCGCTTGTCCATTTTTGTGTGGTAATACGCGTCCTGGAGGTCTACAGAGCACATCCAATCATCTTTCCCTAAGGATAGACTAGACTGATCCGTGACCATCCAGAATTTTGTCTGCTGAACAAACCTGTTCAAAAGGCTGAGATCCAAAATTGGTCTCCAGTCCCCTGTCTTTTTTGTCACTAAAAAGAACTTTGAGTAGAATCTGGATCCTATTTGGTCTGGTGGGACTTCTTGGATGACTTTTTTCTAGCAGCTTTTGAATTTCCTCATTGGCCTTATCCCTCTGATTGGGTGGAACATTGGGGATTCTTCTTCCTGTTTTTGCAGTAAGAATGAAGGGAATGTAGTACCCTCTGGCAATGATCCTTAGCACCCAAGCATCTGTGGTTACTTGTTGCCAGGCTAAAGAGTGCAAGGATAGTCTTCCCCCGACTGCCTCCAGAGGTAAGCAATCGGGCCTCACTTCAGGAGTGCTGGTAGGGTTTCCCTGAAAACGAATCTCTGGAACCTTGATTTTGCAGGCCACTTCTGCCACAAGGTCGGCATCTTCCATGTCAGCCCAAGCAGTACATACAACATGAATACCCATCACAATTGGTTATTTTCCTTCCACAATCACAAAATTGTTTAAAGCCAGTTGTTCCTTTACTTACATCTGCCATGCTGACTAAAAAAATATCAGGAGAAAGGCACTCGCACAGCTATACACATGCACTGGAAAGAGAAAGAAGAAATTAAAAAGGGGGAAAAGGCTACCAACAATGGTAGACCAGAACTACCAAGAGGTAGGGGTAAAAGGGACAGATCTACCAATGATGGTAGAACAGATACCACGATGTAAAAAGGTAAATAGTGCACTCACTCACCAAAAGAAATATCCAGCAATGATAGATAAAAACACCAAAGTAAAGGAGAAGAGTGCGAAAAACTGACAGAAGGTGAAAAGTTACCTGGGGCAGGTAGAAAAAGTTTTAAGTAAAATTTGAATAATAAAAAAATAATGAAATTACACTTAGCTTGAGAGAGTTTGGGTGATGCGTCTTGTGTAGAAGAGTTGCTAACGAGATCTGAGGTAATCTAGAGGGGCATTCTGGGTATGGACTTTGCTCGAGAGTTTTTGGTGAGCTGTTATAATGGCCAAGCCAGTTCCAAGAGTCAGAACAGAGTCCGACACGTGAAGGATGAATGAAGAGTAACAACGTTATATTAGCGACACACAGACATTATGTTAGAGCAACACACAGTGCCATCATTTCCATAAATAAGGTGGCACTGTGGGATTATTTTCATCTATCCTGAGTTAGCACCAACTCAAGCAGATTACTTCATTTTAATGTCTCATCTGGAGGGTGGCACCTCAGGATGAACTGAAGCACCTGCAATGAGAACAGAAAGAATGGTTGTGTAAAATGTTACCATAATGACAGACGTCCTTCTCTTCACTGTTGCAATACTCTTTACAAGACGGACATCCCTGCCCTAGGCCACCCGTCGGTTGTACCATAATGATAGACGTCCTTCTCTTCACTGTTGCAGTACTCTCTACATCACGGACATCCCTGCCCTAGGACACCTGTCGGTTGTACCATAATGACAGATGTCCTTCTCTTCACTGTTGCAGTACTCTTTACATGACGGACATCCCTGCCCTAGGACACCTGTTGGTTGTACCATAATGATAGACGTCCTTCTCTTCACTGTTGCAGTACTCTTTACATGACGAACATCCCTGCCCTAGGACACCCGTCGGCTGTATCATAATGATAGACCTCCTTCTCTTCAGTGTTGCAGTACTCTCTACATGACGGACATCCCTGCCCTAGGCCACCTGTCAGCCAGTATACAAATGTCTTTCACTAATGTAAGGTGTGTGGTACGTTGCATGTAGGTTATCATACGTCAGCCATAAAAGCAATGTACGTACGCACCATCCTTAGAACTGAATGCCCCAGAATGAATGCCAGGAAGAAGGGCATGAACATCCAAAGTGAAAAAACAAAAAAACAGGGGGAAGGAGGGAGGGATTGGAATACTGCAACAGTGAAGAGAAGGATATCTATCCTTATGGCAAAATTTTACACAACTATTCTATGTCCTATTCATCTGTTGCAGTATTCTTAACATGGGGGGGGGGGGAGTACAAAAGCTCATTAACAGAGGGAGGATGATGAAGCAGTGGAGCTCTCCAGGAACCATAGAGTATGGCTTTAGCAAAACCTGTTCTACACTTAGAAATGCCATCCAATTTGGAATGTTTGGTGAAGGTATACAAGAAGTCCATGCAGCTGCTTCAAGAAAATAGTATCTATTCGCTTGAAGAAGCAACAAATGAAGCTATAGCCCTAGTGGAGTGAGCCTTTACAGAAGAGGGAAGGCTCTTACTATGATTCACAAAAGGAAAAGTACAGTTGTGTACACTTACCATAAATGTAGATGTTCGAGTGTATTCACTGTTGCAGTCATTACATTTGGGTAATCTGCTGGCAGGTTGCCCTCAGTCGGCCCGAATAACAAAGTCTTGGCGTCTTGCGTCGGTTGCTGTCTCCTCCTCCATGAAGTCAGGTTGTCAGGGGTATAAAACATGCAGCCGACGCCATTTTATTCAGTTTTTCTTGCCCCAGATGTCAGGTGCCCCCCAAATGGGGAGCAAAAATATATATATAAATATAAGTAAACAGCAATATATATAAATGTACTTTTAGCAACATAAACTTTACCTTCATCTAAAAGCAAATAAACCACAAAGGCTGTACAATATAGTGAACGAAAGAGAGGTTATAGAAAAGGGGGATGGTGGGTGGGTAACCCGGACTGCAACAGTGAATACACTCGAACATCTACATTTATGGTACGTGTACACAACTGTACTATGTTCTTCGTGTTTTACTGTTGCAGTCATTACATTTGGGTAGAATCCCAAAGCTATGGATGGGAGGATGGAACTAAATAACATTAGGGGTGGCTATAAGGCCCTGCAGAACTGCAGTGGCAAAGCCTGCCCTGGATTTGGAGAAGAGAGGCAAATGATCATGCTTTGTGAAGGTATGCACACAGCTCCAAGTAGCAGCTTCTAGAATGTCTTTGGTTGGAACTCCTCTGAGAAAGGCTGCTGAGGTAGAGGCAGCCCTGGTGGAATGTGACCCGATACCCTTGGGCACAGGTTTACCATGGTGCAAGTAGCAGAAACGAATGCAGTGGCTTATCCACTTAGAAACAGTCTGCTTTGATATAGCCTTCCCCTCTGATCCTGAAGCAAATGCCACCAGTAGTTGCTCAGACTTTCCTAGAGACTTGGTCCTGTTTAAGTAGAATCTTAGTTGTCTGTGTACATCCAATGAATGCAGAATCCGCTTCCCCTTATTCTGCGGATTTGGGTAAAATGTTGGCAGGTGAATAGTTTGGTTAAGAGCCACACTGTATACCACCTTAGGCATAAAGGAAGGATTGGTCCTGAGGGACACCCTGTCCGGGTAAAATGTAATAAAATGTTCCACAGCCATGAGATCCTGTAATTCTGAAACCCTTCTAGGTGAAGTGATTGCCAAAAGGAAAGCTGTTTTCCAAGATAAAAATTTTATATCCGCAGTAGCTGCTGGTTCAAAAGGAGGCAGGGTGAGTTTTTCCAGCACAAAACTGAGGTCCCATGCAGAAGTTGGTGATCTTCTAGGAGGCCTTAAATTTTTGGCCCCTCTAAGATACTATTTTCGCAGAGGATGAGAAAAGATGGGAGGCTCCGTGTTGTAATGAGCCGAGATGGCAGAGGCATGGATTTTTATTGAAGAAAAAGATAGGCCCTTGTCAAGCATCTCAGTCAAGTATTGTAAAATCTGAGGAATATTTGGTTTTGCTGTTTCTGTTCCTTGTGCTTGGTTCCAAGCACAGAATCTCTTCCATTTATCTGTATAAGATTTTCTAGTACTAAGCGTTCTAGCTTCCAAAATGACATCCATCACAGATTTACTGAGAGGTGTTGTTTGAATAATTAAATGATCAGCCATGCTGCAAGGTTCAGAGTTTGGAGCTGGGTGTGCAGAATTTGACTGTTCTGCTGAGATAGCAGACGAGGTATTTGAGCCAACTACCAAGGAGAGAGTTGAGACATATTCCTTAGGATTGGGTACCAGTGCTGGCGAGGCCAGTCCGGAGCAATTAGGATCATTTTTGGTTTTTCCTGTCTGACCTTTAGTAAGACCTTGGAGAGAAGAGGCAGAGGGGGAAAGGCATAGACTGAAAGGTTTTTCCAACTGAAGGATAGGGCATCCATTTTCCATGCTTGTCTGTGAGAAGTCCTTGTGCAGAATTTGTCCAGTTGATAATTTTGGGGAGAGGCAAATAGATCTATGTCTGGGCTCCCCCCATTTCTGTGTTACCATGCTGAAGATTTGTGGATCCAGTTTCCACTCGTGTGGGTCCATAAGATTTCTGCTTAGGTCGTCTGCCAGAGTATTTTGTTTTCCTGGCAGGAATTGACCTTGAAGATGTACTTGGTAAGTCAAGGCTGTGTTCCACAATGCCATGGCTAGTCTGCAAAGGGGGTAGGAATGTGTACCCCCCCCTGCTTGTTTATGTATCACATAACCATGGTGTTGTCCGTCTTTGTCAGTAATTGTCCTGGATGAACTAAGTCCTTGAAGGCTGTCAGAGCATTCTGAACCGCTAGTATCTCTTTCGGGTTGATATGCAGATGCATTTGTTTTGGGCTCCATATGCCCTGAATGCATCTCCCAGCCAGGTGGGCCCCCCAAGCAATGTCTGATGCGTCTGTAGTTAGGGTTTGGGTGGCAGGGGGTAGAGTGAATGACAGTCCCTTGTTTTGATGACATGTCTCTGCCCACCAAAGAAACTCCTGCTGTAGGCAGGGAATGAGAGGAATCATTGTTTCCAGACTGTGACAATGTTGACTCCATAAACTTTTTAGGTACCATTGAAGTTTCCTCATATGCAGTCTTGCATATGGAATTAGTAGAATGCAGGATGCCATGAACCCCAAAGCCTGCAGAATTTGTCTTGCAAATAACTGGGTTTTTGTTGCCATCTGTTTGAAATATGCTGTCAATTGCCTTTGTTTGTCTGGTGTAAGATAAGCCATCTGGGCAGTTGTATTCAAGCTTGCACCCAGGAATGTAATTATTTGAGAGGGTACCAGTTGTGATTTCTTTTTGTTTATGCTGTACCCTAGGCATGTTAGAAGCCTGTTTACAAACACCAGATGCTGTAGAAGAGTGTCTTTGTTTTCTGCCTGAATTAGACAATCGTCCAGATAAGGACACATTTGTATGCTTCTTTGTCTGCAGAATGCAATTACTGGTGCCAGGCACTTTGTAAAGACCCTGGGTGCAGTAGATAAGCCAAAGGGCAGTGCAGAGAACTGGTAATGCAAAAAACCTGCCTTGAAGCAGAGGTATCTTCTGCACGATTCCCTTATAGCGATATGCAGGTATGCCTCTTTTAAGTCGAGTCACTAACCAAGCGTTCCTGCCCAGCATAGGCAGTAGCTGTTGTAAAGTCAGCATTTTTAATTTTGGAATTTCAAGGTAAGTGTTCAAAATCGATAAGTCCAGTATTGGACGCCAGGCATTGTCTTTTCTGGGTACCAGGAACAGCCTTGAATAAAAACCTTGTCCTTTTTCCTGTTCTGGTACTGGTTGAATAGCCCCCATATCCATGAGGGACGTAACTTGTTTCTGAGCCTCTGCCCACTGATTTTGTGGTGGATCTGGCCAACCATTGGGAATTGGCAAGGTATGGAAATGAAATCTGTACCCCTGGGATACTATGTATAATACCTACTTGTCCTGGGTAATTAAATGCCAATTTCGAACATGAAGTGCTAATTTTCCCCCCAAGGGGGCTGCCAAGAGATAAGTGCTTGGTGAAGGTAAAGGGAAGTCATTGAGACTGCTTACTGTAGGGTTGTGCTTTGTTTCCTCCTGATTTGGAGGTGGAGGCACCCCATTGCTTTGACCTGTAAGAACCCTGTGATTGGTATCTAGAGCCTTTTGAGCTCCTGGATTTGCTTTGAGAGGCTCTGTTGGACACAGGAAAGGGCAAATTTTTAGTAGGCCAGTGCCTACTGAACCTGGGTGGCTGCACTTGTAAGAAATCTTTTACAGTTTCATAGATTTAGCGTTGTCTTCCATTTTCTTTAAAACCTCTTCTGCCTTATTACCAAACAGAATATCATGCTGTAAAGGGGCATCCAACAATTTAGCTTAACATAATCAGGCAGATTTTGCTCCTTGAGACAGGCATGCCTTCTAATCACAGATCCACTAACTGCGGCCCCACAAGAGGCCTCCAAGGAATCAAAACCACACTGCAAAGTATGCTTTCCAACCTGTTCTGCTGCATGCAATAATTCCTGTAATTATTTCTTTTCCACACAATCAGAAATCAACATCATTTCTGTTTCAATAAGCCTATAACATGCTGTTGATATTTAAGCATATGAAACTGGCAGTTTAAGGCCCTAATTGCCAAGGTTGCAGACGTATAAACCTTTCCTCATCTATCCAGCACCCTGGAATCTCTATCAGAGGGGGTAGGATTTTTGGCTGTAGAGGCCTTTACACCTTTGGGACCCTGTGATATAGTCTCAGGGACCAGCAGCAGGATTTTTGAATAGAAATTTGTGGGAGTCAGGAACCCTGTAATATCTGTCTGGCTTACTAAGAGCCGGAGGTAGGGAAATCAGGAGCCATGCTTGATTCCGAGAGCACATCATGAACAATGTCTAATACAGGAGGTATAGCCAAAGGCCTATGCTGAGGAAGAAGGAAATCCCTAAGCCTCTTTTTTGATTCAGAGAAATCCTGACTCTCCCAATGAAAATGTTCCCTTAAAGTATGCAAGGTTTCACCAAAAGAATAATCCTCAGGAGGAGATGCAGATGGGATGGATTCTTTTGCATCTGAATCCTAATAGGGAGGAATAGAAAATTCCTGATCAGAAGAGGAATCAAAAGAAATGGAAACCTGATCTGAAGATTCATAATCAGTGTCTTGCCTAGGCCTCTTAGCAGAGGGGTGGGGGGGGGGGGGACCCCTGATCAAGGTAATTAAGTCCTCAGCCATTTTGATCATCTGTTTTTTAGGCATAGGGGCCTGAGCGCATGGCTCATGCATTGTTTTTTTAGACTTAGAAACTGTTTTTGATCTTGTTTTTGACGTTGGCGTCGGTTTTATGTAAAAATGTTGAGGGCTGAAAACACCCTCAGAAGCCAGTGCCTGCTCAGCGGCTCCAGACCCATCCAAGGGAGAGACATCTGCGGGTTCAATACTTTGAGAATCTCGCGGCATACCGGACTCCGCTTGGGTCTTGGTAAAGGCCTGCAACTCAAAAGTAACGGGTATCAGGGGCTGCGAAAGCGCCTCACTGAGTACCGGCGAACCGGGGACTGGCTTAGGAGAAGCTTTGTCGTCAGTATTGGACCTCGACAGTCTGTCTCAGTCTTTTTCTTTGAGTTTTTTGTGACCTCCGGTAGACGGATTGCTAACAGACGACATTTCAGGGTAATTAAATCTGAATCCAAAATATTTTGAAACAAAAATATACCAACGCTTAATAGTGCGTTGGTTAAATCTAGCACAAAACCGACAGCAAGGCACGTTATGATCTGGGCCTAGGCAAGGAATATAGTACAAATGAAAATCCTTATGAGGTATTTGCTTCCCACAAGTAATGCAATTATTAACTTTTACGGACATTGGTAAGGAGTAAGAAAAAGTTTCCCCAACGGGGTACTTAGCTTTAGCTGAAGACTTCGGTTCTGAAACTCGAATGCGAAAATTTCAGGAGTCGGCCAACTGGCACTTGCGAACTGCTTCTATTTCGGGCACCACGCGGCAAGAAAGACTGAATAAAATGGCGTCAGCTGCATGTTTTATCCCCCTGACAACCTGACGTCGTGGAAGAGGAGACAGCAACCGACGCAGGACCCAATACTTTGTTATTCAGGCTGACTGTGGGCAACCTGCCAGCAGATTACCCAAATGTAATGACTGCAACAGTGAAACACGAAGAATATCAGCCTTAGAAATCCAAGTAGAAATAGTCTGCTTGGAAACAGGCAATCCCAGGGCCCTGGGATGATAGGGAACAAAAGCTGATCTGATTTCCTGACAGATTTTACTTAGACAAGACTAAGGTTAAGTTGTCTGTGCTCATCCAGGGTGTGCAGCACCTTCTCATCGAATTCTGGGAGAAGGAAAGAAGGTAGGTAAATAAATGGACTGGATGAAGATTCATGGACTACCTTGGACACAAAAGAAAGGGTTAGTCTGAAAGGACACCCTGTCTTTACAAAAAACAAAAAGGGAGGAAAGGCCATAAAGGGCCTGGACTTCAAACACAGGTCTGGCTGAAGTTAAAGCTGGTAGTAGTACCATCTTCCAGGAGCAATGCTACAGGGAAGCTGAAGAAGCTGACTAGAAAGGGAGGAAGAGTTAGCTTTTCCAGTAGAAAATTAAGATCCCAGGGAGGAGGAATAGGTTTCCTAGGAGGTCTAATGTGAAAGACACCTTTAAGAAATTGCTTAGCCTCAAATCTGCTAGCTGGGGGCAGACAAAGGCAGACAAGCAGAGACAGCTAACATGAGGGCCTTCACAGAAGAGTAAGCCAAGCCAGTATTGAGCAATTCACACAAATAAGATAGAACCAAGGGGACTTCCACTGATAGTGGATCCTGGTTTCATGAGAAACACCACTGTGAAAATCTCTTCCACTTTGATAAGTAAGATTTTCTGGTATTGGGTTTCCTGGCCTCCTGTAGGTCCCTTAGCGCATCCTCAGAGAACAGGTGTCTAAAAGGAATCAAAGCCCGTTCACCCAGAGTCAACTGAAGGGTTGACAACTGGGGATGGATGAGAGATCCTTTGTTTTGTGTGAGAAGTTCCACACGGTGAGGTAACGTGTGAGAACTTCCCTTAGCTAAATGCAGGAGAAGAGGGAACCAATCCTGTCTTAGTCAAAAGGAGTCAAAAGCAAGACTTCTTGGTTGTCCTGCTGAATTTTGAATAGGACTTTCGAATGAGCGGAAGGGGAGGGAATGCATAAAGAAACATCCCCTTCCAAGAGAAAGTACAGTTGTGTACACTTACCATAAATGTAGATGTTCGAGTGTATTCACTGTTGCAGTAGTTACACTTGGGATATCCTGCTGGCAGGCTACTCGCAGTCGGCCTGAATTCCAAAGTCAGTTGCTGTCACCTCCTCCCTGACGTCAGTGCGCCAGGGGTATAAAAGATGCAGCAGCTGCCATTTTCTTTGTTTTTTCTTGCCCCAGATGTCAGGTGCCCCCAAAAGGGTAGGCAAAAATATGCCAATAGAACATGCATGCAACAAAACATATAATACCTTCATCTACAAGCAAATACACCACATAGGTTGTATAGATTAGAGAAGTGCAGATAAGTAGCTGCAAAGTTATGGGGGATGGTGGGTGGGTAACCCGGACTGAAACAGTGAATACACTCGAACATCTACATTTATGGTAAGTGTACACAACTGTACTACGTTCTTCGTGTTTCACTGTTGCAGTCATTACACTTGGGTTGAATCCCAAAGCTATGGTTGGGAGGCTGGAGCCAAGTAGCATTAGGGGCGGCTATGACGCCTTGCAGAACTGCAGTGGCAAAGCCTGCCCTGGATTTAGAGTAGAGTGTTAAATGATAGTGCTTTGTAAAGGTGTGCACTGAACTCCAGGTAGCAGCCTCTAAAATGTCTTTGGTTGGTATTCCCCTGAGGAAGGCTGCTGAAGTGGCTGCTGCTCTGGTAGAATGTGGCCTAATGCCCTTATGCACTGGCTTGCCATGTTGTGAATAGCAGAAACGAATGCAGTGTCCTATCCACTTTGAAATAGTCTGCTTTGAGATAGCCTTTCCTTGTGATCCTGCAGCATATGCCACTAGTAGTTGCTCTGTCTTTCTGAAAGCTTTGGTTCTGTCCAAGTAGGAGCGTAACTGTCTGTGTATGTCCAAAGAATACAGAATTCTCTCCCCCTTATTCTGTGGGTTTGGATAAAAAGTAGGCAGATGAATAGTTTGGTTAAGGGCCACACTGGACACCACCTTAGGCATACCTTAGGCATAAAAGTCGGGTTTGTCCTCAGAGAAACCCTGTCTGGATAAAAAATGATAAAAGGTTCCACAGCCATGAGTGCCTGTAGCTCTGAGACTCGTCTTGCAGAGGTTATTGCTAGGAGCAGAGCTGTTTTCCAGGATAAGAATTTTATATCAGCTGTAGCAGCCGGCTCAAAAGGAGGCAGGGTGAGTTTTTCCAAAACATAATTGAGGTCCCATGCTGGCACTGGTGATATCCTTGGAAGCCTTAAGTTTTTGGCTCCTCTGAGGTACTGCCTTAACAAGGGATGAGAAAAGATTGGTGGCTCTGTATTGTAATGAGCCGAAATGGCAGAGGCATGAATTTTAATTGATGAAAAGGATAGGCCTTTGTCCAGCATCTCAGTTAAGTATTGCAAAATCTGAGGAATATTTGGTACAGCTGTGTCAATTCCTTGTGCTGGTTGCAAGCACAGAATCTCTTCCATTTTCCAGCATATGATTTTCTGGTACTAGGCCTTCTGGCCTCCAAAATGACATCCATTACAGCTTTAGTGAGAGGTGTGTTTTGTATCACTACATTATCCTCCATGCTGCCAGATTTAAGGTCTTTAGTTGGCTGTGCAGGATCTGATTGTTTTGCTGGGATAGTAGATGAGGTATTTGAGGCAAGGTCCAAGCCGGGCATTGAGACAAGTTCCTTAGGATTGGATACCAGTGCTGGCTGGGCCAGTGTGGAGCAATCAGTATCATCTTTCGCTTCTCTTGTCTGGCCTTTAGGAGTACCTTGGGGAGGAGAGGCAGTGGAGGAAAGGCAGATACTACTAAGTTTTTCCAGCTGAAAGACAGGGCGTCCACTTTCCATGCTTGTCTGTGATAAGTCCTTGTGCAGAATCTTTGTAGTTGGTAGATGTGAGGAGAGGCAAACAAGATCTATATCCGGGCATCCCCATTTCCTTGTTATCATGCTGAAGACTTGTGGATCCAATTTCCACTCGTGGGGATCCATGACGTTTCTGCTTAATTCATCTGCCAGAGTATTTATCTTTCCTGGCAGGAATTGTGCCTGCAGATATACTTGGTGAGTCAAAGCTGTGTCCCACAAAGTCATGGCTAGTTTGCAAAGGGGGTAGGAATGAGTGCCTCGCTGCTTGTTTATATACCACATGACCGTGGTGTTGTCTCTCTTTATCAGTAGTTGTCCCGGATGAAGTAGGTCCTTGAAGGCTGTCAGGGCATTCTGAACAGCTAGCATCTCTTTTTGATTGATATGTAGATGCATTTGGTTTGTGGACCATGTGCCTTGAATACATCTTCCTGCCATGTGGGCCCCCCAGGCATAATCTGATGCATCCGTTGTTAATGTCTGCCTGCCTGGGGGTAAAGTGAATGGCTGTCCCTTGTTCTGGTGACAAGCCTTCACCCACGAATGAAACTCCTGTTGCAGGCAGGGAATGAGAGTAATTATTGTTTCCAGGCTGTGGCAATGTTGAGTCCAAACACTTCTTAGGTGCCACTGAAGTTTCCTCATATGCAGTCTCGCATATGGAATTAGTAGAATGCAGGATGCCATGAAGCCCAAAACCTGCAGAATTTTTCTTGCAGATAACTGGGCCTTTGTTGCCAACAGGTTGAAATAGGTAGTTAGTTGTCTTTGTTTGTCTGGCATGAGATAAGCCATCTGGGCAGTGGTATTTAAGCTTGCACCCAGGAATATTATCTCTTGAGAGGGTACTAGTTTTGATTTCTTTTCGTTGACTGTGTACCCTAGGTCTGTTAGAAATCTTTTTACAAATGCCAATTGCTGTAGTAGAAAGTCCTTGTTCTCTGCTTGAATGAGGCAGTCGTCCAAGTAAGGATATATTTGTATTCCTCTGTCTGCAAAATGCAATTACTGGTGCCAGGCACTTTGTGAAGACCCTGGGTGCAGTACATAAGCCAAAGGACAGTGCAGAGAATTGGTAATGCATTGAGCCAGCTATGAATCTGAGGTATCTTCTGCATGATCGTCTGACTGGGACATGCAGGTATGCCTCTTTTAGGTCTAAAGTCACAAGTCAAGCCTTCTTGCCCAGCAGGGGCAGAAGTTGCTGTAGAGTCAACATTTTGAATTTTGGTATATCCAGAACTGTATTTAGAATAGATAGGTCCAGTATTGGTCTCCAGGTCTTGTCCTTTCTTGGGACAAAGAATAGTCTTGAATAAAATCCTTGTCCCTGCTCTTGCTCTGGTACTTGCTGAATGGCCCTCATGTCCATGAGGGATGAGACTTGCTTTTGTGCCTCTGCCCATTGATGTTTTGGCAGGTCTGGCCAACCGTTTGTCCTTGGCAGGGTATGGAAGTGAAACTTGTAGCCCTGTGACACTATGTCTAGGACCCATTTGTCCTGGGTTATTATGTGTCAGTTTTGAGAAAAAAGTGCTAGTTTTCCCCCCTAAAGGAGCTGCCAGAAGATAATTGCTTGGCGCTGGCAGGGGGAAGTCATTGGGACTGTTTCCTGTATGGCTGTGATTTGTCTTCTCCACTTTTGGAGGTAGAACCACCCCATTGTTTAGACCTGTATGAGCCTTGGGGCTGGGATCTGCCACTTGGGCGTCTATATCTGCCCCTTTGTGGTCTGTCTGACACTGGAAAGGACCAATTCTTTGAAGGCCAGTTCCTGCTAAATCTGGGAGACTGTACCTGTAAGAAATCCTTGACTGTTTGCATAGATTTAGCTTTGTCCTCCATTTTCTTCAACACCTCTTCTGCTTTAACACCAAACAAAGTATCATGTTGTAATGGGGCATCTAATAATTTTGCTTTGACATGATCAGGCAGACTTTGTTCCTTTAATCAAGCATGCCTCCTGATGACAGAACCTGTAACAGTGGCTCTGCAGGAGGCCTCCAAAGAATCAAAACCACATTGCAAAGTATGCTTTCCAACTTGTTCAGCTGCATGCAATAAATCCTGCATTTCTTTATCATCTGCACATTCAGAATTTGTCAATATTTTCTGTTTAAGAAATGACATAATATATTGCTGATATCTGAGCATATGAAACTGACAATTTAAAGCTCTTACAGCCAAGGTAGCATAAGTGTAAATCTTTTTTCCCCATCTGTCCAATGCCCTAGAATCCCTGTCAGAGGGGGTAGGGCTTTTTGCAGCAGAAGCCTTGACCCCTTTGGGACGCTGAGAGATAGTTTCTGGGTCAGCAGCAGGGTTTTTGAAAAGGAATTTATGGGAGTCAGGAACCCTGTAGTACCTGTCCGGCTTAACAGGAGCTGGTGGTAAGGAGTCAGGGGTCAGACTGGACTCTGAAAATACATCATCAACAATGTCTAACATAGGTGGAATAGCTAGGGATCTGTGTTGTGGTAGTAAAAGGAAGTCTCTGAACCTTTCCTTAGATTCTGAAAAATCTTGGCTCTCCCAGTGGAAATGCTCCCTCATGGTATGCAAGGTTTCCCCAAAAAAGTAATCCTCAGGAGGAGAGGCTGAAGGGATAGATTCTTCAGCATCAGAATCCTCATAGGGAGGAAGAGAGTATTCCTGATCAGAAGAGGAATCAGATGAAATGGAAACCTGATCTGAAGATTCATATTCTGTCTCTTGCCTAGGCCTTTAATCAGGTGGGGGATGGGAATCCCTGATCAAAGTAATCAAGTCTTCGGCCATTTTGAGCATCTGTTTTTTGGGCAAGGAGGCCTGTCCATGAGGATGTTGTACTTGTTTCTTTGTCTTTAAGAGTGCTTTAGTCTTTGCCTTTGAAACTATAGTCATTTTAATGTATAATTGAGTTGGTCTGAAAACACCCTCAGAACCCGATGCCTGCTCAGCAGCTCCAAACCCATCTAAGAGAATAGTCTCCGAAGGTCCAATACCTTGAGTCTCCAGTGGCCTATGAGACTCCACGTGGGAGTCGGTAGCGGCCTGTGGGTCTAAAGTAGCGAGCGTCAGGGGCTGCGAAGGTGCCTCACTGAGAACCGGCGACTGGCTTAAAAGAAGCCTAGTCGTCGGTTTTGGACCTCGGATGCCTGTCCTTTTCTTTTTCTTTGCGTTTCTTGTGAATTCCGGTAGTCGGATGGCTATCCGACGACATCGTATAATTAAACCTTCTGCCAAAATAATGTAATGCAAAATCGTACCGACGCTTAATAGTGCGTTGGTTAAATCTAGCACAAAACCGACAACTAGCAACGTCGTGGTCAGGGCCTAGGCAAGGAATACATTAAGAGTGAAAGTCCTTATGAGGTATTTCCTTCCCACAAGAAATACAATTATTAACTTTTTCTGACATCGGTCTGGAGCAAGAAAAAAGTTTCCCCAACGGGGTACTTAGCTTTTAATGAAAACTTCGGATCTGAAATTCGAACATGAAAATCTCAGGAGTCGGCCGACCGGCACTTGCGAACTGCTTATGCTTCAGGCACCGCGCGGCAAGAAAGACTGAGGAAAATGGCGTCGGCTGCATCTTTTCTACCCCTGGCACACTGACGTCAGGGAGGAGGTGACAGCAACCGACGCCGGACCTAGACTTTGAATTCAGGCCGACTGCGGGTAGCCTGCCAGCAGGATAACCCAAGTGTAATGACTGCAACAGTGAAACACGAAGAACATCGAGAGGGCATCCACCTTCCAAATAAGAGGATGTGGAACTCTGCCTCCTCCATGAACAGACAACTTCCACAATATTGTGCCAAAGAGATCTACTTGAGGTACACCCCACTGGTGGACAAAGTCCAGAAACGCATCCCTTCATGGACTGTGTTAGGGACCTGTTCAAGGCGTCTCCCATGCAATTTTGGGTGGATGGAATGTACGCTGCCTGAACAGTCAGCTGACATTGGACTGCCAGCACCCAAGCCTGGAGTGCCAGCCTGCATGGTAGGCAAAATTTGGTCCTCCCTACTTGTTCATATACCAGAGGACCATCATATTGTCTGTGAACAGCTTTAAAGGTCCTGGGAGGAAGAGAGGATGAAAGGTCTGAATGGCTAGGAGCAGGGCCCTCATCTCCTTTACACTGTGTTCCCTTTGTTGAGAGGGGGACCATACCTCTTGATCTTTCAAGTTTCCAAAAACTGCCCCCCAGCCCACATCCGAGGTGTCCGTGAAAAAGAAGTTATGTACTCACCATAACGTTCCATCTGAGTAGGCAACTTCATTTGTCAGCAACCTGTGGGGTATCGGATCCAACCTGGATCCAAGCCGGCAGCTTTCCAAGCTAGAGATCTGAGCTTCAAGCTCCTCCCCCTTACCCATGATGCCCTGCCACCAACTTCCAATCCCCAGATCGCGTTTGCCCATCTACATAATCTCACCATGACAAAGCAACAAACTGGAGAATCCTAACCTAAGGATTAACAAATGACCTGGACAAACCATCCTAGTGAACAGGAAACCAAAGAACCAGGTTAGGGGGAAGGAGGGAGGGTCAGTTGCTGACAAATGAAGTTACCTACTCAGATGGAACGTTATGGTGAGTACATAACTTCTGTATCTGAAGTAGGAAACCTCATTTGATCATCAACCTGTGGGACAGAGTCCCCAGTTACCAAAAAAACTTGGGAGATCCTCAAGGAAGGATATTCTGGAGCACTGCAGAGCCAAAAGCCGCCCTTGCTCTAGACACTAAATCCAATTTACAGTGAGAGATAAAGGTATGAGAGAGGATGCCCAAGTTGCTGCAGAACAAATGTCATCCAAGGGCATTCTTGACCAGAATGCAGCTGATGTAGCCATAGAATGGGTAGAGTGAGCGTGAACCCCAGTAGGTTCTGGCAGGCCAGAGGGTTTATATATGAACAAAATGCAATTTGAAATCCATCTGGCCAGAGTCACCTTCGATACAGGCTTACCCAAGAAGGGTTTAGCAAAAGAGACAAATAGCTGATCAGACTTGCGGAAGGCCGCTGTTCTGTGTAAATAAAACCATAACTGCCTATGAACATCTAACAAATGAAGTTTGTACTCCGCTTTGTTCTGATAGGGAAGAAAACTGGAAGATTAATGGACTGATTGATGTTCGTCTCGGAGGCCACTTTAGGTAGGAAAGATGGGTTAGTCCTGAGAGAGACCCTGTCCTAATGGAAAACCTGATACGGGGCTTTAATACAGAGAGCTTGAAGCTCCAACACTCTTTTAGCTGAGGTAATGGCTATCAAAAAGGCAGTTTTCCAGAACAAGAATTTCAAATCAACAGAGGCTGCAGGTTCAAAAGGAGGTCCAGTTAGAGCTTGAAGGACCAAGGTTAGATCCCAAGGAGGGACGTGGTTCCTAACAGGGGGTCTCAAGAGAAACGTTCCTTTCAGAAAGGCCTTACAAATCTTGGTGGAAGCGAGGGGACTGAGATTATCTTCAATGTGAAAATGCGAGATGGCAGCCATTTGAACCTTTACAGTAGAGGAAAGTACAGTTTTGTACCTACCATAAATGTAGATGTTCGAGTGTATACCCTGCTGCAGTCATCACACTTGGGTTATCCTGTCGTCAGGCAGTCCCACAGTCGGCCTGAATTCCAAAGTCTTGGTCCGGCGTCGGTTGCCGTCGCTTCTTCCCTGGCGTAAGGGCGCCAGGGGTATATAGCAGGCATCTGACGCCATTTTCTTCAGTTTTTCTTGCCCCAGATGTCAGGTGCCCCTCCAAAAGGTGGTCAGTAGATAGTACCAATAATAAAAGTTTAGCACAAACAAAACATCCCTCCAGCTATAAGCAAATACACCACAAAGGTTGTATCAGATTTTAAGGCATTGAAAGGTTTTAGTTAGGTCAGAGGGGATGGAGGGAGGGTAACCTGGACTGCAGCAGGGTATACACTCTAACATCTACATTTATGGTAGGTACAAAACTGTACTATGTTCATCGTGTTACCCTGCTGCAGTCATCACACTTGGGTAGAATCCCAAAGCTAAGGATGTGAGGTGGAGTCAAACAGGGTTAGAGGAGGCTAGAAGGCCCTGAAAAACTGCAGTGGCGAAGCCAGCTCTAGTCTTAAGAGTAAAGTGGTAAGTGATAGTGTTTGGTGAAGGTGTGTACTGAACTCCAAGTTGCAGCTTCCAAAATATCCTTGGTTGGCACCCCCCTGAGGAAGGCTGTAGATGTAGCTGCTGCCGTCGTAGAGTGGGGCCTTATGCTAGCAGGAACTGGTTTTCCATGGTGGGTGTAGCAAAAACGTATGCAATGTCCTATCCATTTGGAAATGGTCTGTTTTGAGATAGCCTTTCCTTGTGATGCTGTAGCATAGGATACAAAGAGCTGGTCACATTTTCTGAAAACCTTAGCTTTATCCAAGTAGTAACGTAGTTGCCTGTGAATGTCCAAGGAGTGCAGGAGTCTTTCTCCTTTGTTCTGTGGATTTGGAAAGAAGGTGGGTAAATGGATGGTTTGATTTAGAGCCACACTGGATACCACCTTAGGCATAAAGGAGGGGTTAGTTCGTAGAGAAACTCTGTCTTGATGAAAAATGAGGAAAGGCTCTACTGCCATTAGTGCCTGAAGCTCTGAGACTCTTCTGGCTGAAGTTATTGCTAGCAGCAGGGCAGTCTTCCATGATATAAACTTTAAGTCAGCTGAGAAAGCTGATTCAAAAGGAGGTAGCGTAAGTTTTTCCAGAACAAAACTGAGGTCCCCAGGTTGGTGTTGGTGCTTTCCTGGGAGGCCTAATGTTTTTGGCTCCTCTGAGAAACTGCCTTAGAAGTGGATGTGAAAATAAGGGAGGATCCGTGTTGCAGTGAGCTGAAATAGCTGAGGCGTGGATTTTAATAGATGAAAAAGAAAGCCCTTTGTGTAACATCTCAGTTAAATATTGTAGAATCTGAGGTATGTCTGGCTGAAGGGTATTTTGGCCTTTAGCTTGGTTCCAGGCGCAAAACCTTTTCCATTTGTCTGAGTAGGCTTTCCTGGTGCTGGGCTTCCTGGCTTCCAGAATAACATCCATAACAGCTTGTGAAAGAGGAGCTGGCTGGGTTGCTTAGGTGATCTGCCATGCAGCCAAATTTAAGGTTTTGAGCTGGCTGTGTAGAATCTGACTGTCTTGCTGTGTGAGCAGATGAGTAATTTGTGGTAAAATCCATGGTGGGCCCTGGGTCATATTCCTTAATAGTGGGTACCAGTGCTGGCGTGGCCAGTCTGGGGCAATGAGTATCATTTGGGGTCTCTCCATCCTGACTTTCAGCAGCACCTTTGTGAGAAGGGGCAATGGAGGGAAGGCATATACTGTCAGCTTTTTCCAACTGAATGAGAGTGCGTCCACTTTCCAAGCTTGATGGTGAAATGTCCTTGTACAAAATTTTGTTAGCTGGTAGTTTTGGGGGCTGGCAAACAGGTCTATGTCTGGGTGCCCCCATTTTTGTGTTATCATTGCAAATACTTGTGGATCCAGTTTCCACTCGTGGGGATCCATGATGTTTCTGCTTAGGTCGTCTGCCAATGTGTTCTTTTTTCCTGGCAGGAATTGAGCTTGTAATTGAACTTGGTAAGCCAGTGCTGTGTTCCACAAGGTCAATGCTTGCCTGCATAGAGGGTAGAAGTGTGTACCCCCTTGTTTGTTTATGTACCACATTACTGTGGTGTTGTCCGTCCTTATTGTAAGCTGTCCTGGATGTAAGATGTCCTTGAAGGCCGTCAGTGCATTCAATACAGCTAGCAATTCTTTTTGATTGATGTGCAGATTCCTTTGATTTGCAGTCCATATGCCTTGAACACACCGTCCTGCCATGTGTGCCCCCCAGGCATAGTACGATGCATCTGTTGTCAGTTTGCCTGGCTGGGGGTAAGGTGAAAGGCTGACCTTTGTTGAGGTGACATGCCTGTGACCACCATAGAAACTCTTGTTAAAGGCAGGGAATGAGACATATCATTGTGTCCAAGCTGTGGCTGTGGAGTCCATACGCTTTTGAGGTACCACTGTAATTTCCTCATATGCAGTTTTGCAAATAGTATTAGTAGTATGCAAGATGCCATGAAGCCCAAGGCCTGCAGAATTTTTCTTGCAGGGAGTTGGGTCTTTGTTGCCAGTGTTTTGAAGTATTGAGTCAGTTGTAGTTGTTTGTCTGGCATCAGATAAGCCATCTGGGCCGTTGTATTCAAGCTGGCACCCAGGAATGTCATATTTTGTGAGGGTACTAGTTTTGATTTCTTTTCGTTTACTGTGTACCCTAGGCAACTTAGAAGGTGTTTTACAAAAGCCAGATGTTGTAAGAGAATGTCCTTGCTTTCTGCTTGGATGAGGCAGTCGTCCAGGTATGGGTATATTTGAATTCCTCTGTCTGTAGTATGCAATTACTGGTGCCAGGCATTTTGTGAAGACCCTGGGTGCAGTGGATAAGCCAAAGGGCAGTGCAGACAATCGGTAATGGGTTGAACCTGCAATGAAACGGAGGTATCTTCTGCAATTTTGTCTGATAGGGACATGCAGGTATGCCTCCTTGAGGTCCAACGTTACTAGCCATGCTTTCTTGGCCAACATGGGAAGAAGCTGCTGTAGTGTTAGCATCTTGAATTTGGGTACTTGTAAGAAGGTGTTTAGAATTGAAAGGTCCAGAATGGGTCTCCAAGCATTGTCCTTTCTGGGGACTAGAAAGAGCTTTGAGTAAAATCCTTGGCCTTGCTCCCGTGTAGGTACCAGTTGAATGGCTCTCATGTACATGAGAGCTGTAATTTGTTGTTGTGCCTCTGCCCACTGATTCTGTGGCAGGTTTGGCATTCCATTTATTGTTGGCAAGGTGTGGAAATGGAATTTGTATCCTTGTGAGATAAAGTCTAGGACCCATTTGTCCTTTGTGACGATGTGCCAGTTGTCTGTAAAAAGTGCTAATTTTCCTCCCAGGGAGCTGCCAAGAGAGTTTTGCTTGGCAGTTTGAGGTTTAAGTCATTGTGTTTGTCTTCTAGTAGTTTGGGACCTGTCTTCTCCTCCCTTCTGTGTTGCAGTGCCCCATTGTTGAGGTTTGTAATGGGTTTGTGCTTGTCCTCTGCCCCTTGGGCACCTGTATTTACCCCTCTGTGGTCTGTCAGTAGCTGGAAAGGACCAATTTTTTATTGGCCAATTTCTGCTGAAGCGTGGGGGCTGAACCTGTAAGAAATCTTTGACCGTCTGCATAGATTTTGCCTTATCCTCCATTTTCTTTAAAACTTCTTCTGCTTTAACCCCAAATAGGACATCCTGCTGTAAGGGTGCATCTAGTAACTTTGCTTTAACAAGATCAGGCAGAGTTTGTTCCTTTAACCAAGCATGCCTACGTATAACAGACCCAGTAACAGCTGCTCTACAGGAAGCTTCCAAGGAATCAAATCCACATTGTAAAGTATGTTTGCCCACCTGTTCAGCTGCATGCAACAGATCCTGCATTTCCTTGAATTCAGACTGTTGAGGGTGCGTGCTCATCTTTTGTTTTATTTGAGACATTAAGAATTGCTGGTATTTAAGCATGTGAAATTGACAATTTAGTGCTCTCATAGCTAGAGTAGCTTCTTCCCCCACCTATCTAGTGCTCTGGAGTCCCTTTCAGAGGGTACAGGATTTTTTGCCATAGAAGCCTTAGCCCCTTTGGGACCCTGGGAGATTGTCTCTGGATCAGCAACAGGGCTTTTGTAAAGGAATTTGTGTGAGTCAGGCACTCTATAGTATCTATCTGGTTTGGCTGGAGCAGGAGGCAGAGAATCCGGATTTAGACTAGATTCTAAGTAAACATCATCCACAATGTCTAAAACTGGGGGGATAGCCAGTGGTCTGTGCTGGGGGAGTAAAAGAAACTCTCGGAGCCTTTTCTTTGAGTCGGAGTAGTCCTGACCTTCCCAGTGGAAATGTTCCCTCATGGTATGTAAGGTTTCTCCAAAGGAATAGTCTTCAGGGGGAGAAGCTGAGGGAATGGAATCAGCATTAGAATCTTCATAAGGGGGAAAGGAGTAATCCTGTTCCTCAGAGGAGCCTGAGGAAATAGACACTTGATCTGAGGAGGCATAATCCTCCTCTTGTCTAGGCTTTTTGTCGGGTGGGGGTTGGGAACCCCTGATTAAAGAAATCAAATCTTCAGCCATTTTAAGCATCTGTTTCTTAAGCATGGGGCCTTGAACTGGAGACTGATGTGCAGTCTTTTTTTGGTTTTAGAGGAGTCTTAAGCTTAGCATAAGATTTTATGGTGAGAGTAGTCGGTCTGAAGACACCTTCAGAAACCGAAGGTGCTTCTGCAGCACCGGCTTCTCCTTCTGCAGTGTCGTCAGTAGGGCCTAAAGAAAATGGCTGCATCGGCCTAGAACTCTCAGCCAGAGAATCCGAAGCGGTCTGGGGTTCCAATTCTGCGGTAGCCAGGGGCTGCATAGGCGCCTCACTGAAAACCGGTGAACCGGCGACCGGTCTAGCCGAGGCCTCAGATTCTGGCTTGGATCTAGGCTGCCTGTCTTTAGCTTTGTGTTTTTTACGCACGCCAGTAGTCGGTTGCTCCGACGGCATAGTGTAATAAAATTTCCTACCGAAGTAGTGTCGTGCGAAATCAAAGCGTCGCTTTATAGTTCGCTTATTGAACCTAGCACAAAACCGACAATCAGTGACGTTGTGGTCTGGGCCTAGGCAAGGAATACAAAAAGAATGAAAGTCCTTATGAGGTATTTGCTTCCCACAAGAAATACAATTGTTAACTTTTTCTGACATCGGTCTGAGGCAAGAAAAGTTTCCCCAATGGGGTACTTAGCTTTATTGAAGACTTCGGATCTGAAATTCGACTTCGAAAATCTCAGGAGTCGGCCTACCGGCACTTGCAAACTGCTTCTGCTTCGGGCACCGTGCGGCAAGAAAGACTGGAGAAAATGGCGTCGGATGCCTCCTACATACCCCTGGCGCACTGACGTCAGGGAAGAAGTGACAGCAACAGACGCCGGACCAAGACTTTGGAATTCAGGCCGACTGTGGGACCGCCTGACGACAGGATAACCCAAGTGTGATGACTGCAGCAGGGTAACACGATGAACATCTGGCCCCTTGCTGAAAAATATGCGATAGAAAACCGAGCACTGCTGGGATGGGAGCAGTGAAAGGGTCCAATTTCCTACGAGACACCCAAATAGAAAACCGCTTCCATTTACTACTGTAAACCTTCCTAGTAGACGGCTTATGCGCCGCTACCAGGATGGATCTAACTGCAGACGAAATACCAGGAGTCCTAGCAACTAATGGAACTGGATCAACCACGCTGAGAGCTTGAGATCGACCAGGTTCGGGGGCTTCAATCCCAAAGGATGAGATATTAGATCTGGGACGGGATCCAAGATCCAGAGAGGAGCTATAAGATGAGACCGCAGGCACGGCAACCAGGATTGACGAGGCCAGAATGGGGCTATGAGGATAATCTTGTTCCCCAACTGACGAGCTTTCTGTAAGAATTTTGTTATCAATGGAAGAGGAGGATAAGCATACAGAAGACCGGGTGGCCAAGCATAAACTAAAGCGTCTCTGGGGCTCTCCCCTGGAGGGGGAATTAGAGCGAAAAACTCGCTGCACTTCGCGTTGGAAGGAGACGCCAAGAGATCGCAGCAAGGCTGACCCCACTTGCGGAAGATCTGTTTTGCTACTAAGGGATTTAGAGACCACTCGTAAGGTGAGAGGATGGTTCGACTCAGTTTGTCCGCTAGGATGTTGGACTGACCCGGAATGTGCGTTGCTAACAGAAAACGGCTGGTGGATATCACCCAATCCCAAACTCTCATGGCTTCTCGACAAAGTGGGTAAGACCTGGTCCCCCGCTGTTTGT
Source organism: Protopterus annectens (assembly GCF_019279795.1). Lineage (NCBI taxonomy): Eukaryota > Metazoa > Chordata > Ceratodontiformes > Protopteridae > Protopterus > Protopterus annectens. Next base: position 331,954,429 of record NC_056744.1, on the reverse strand, counting down.
TGATGTATCAGACCACCGACATGTTGTCTGACTGAATCGCAATAGTCCCTGGAGGGAGAAAGGCATGAAGGGCTTGCAACGCTAGAAGCACTGCTCTCATCTCCAGAACACTGATATGCAGAACGGTCTCTGTCTGAGTCCACGTACCTTGAACAGTTCTGCTCTCATAATGCCCCCCCCCCACCCAAGCGAGAAGCGTCCGTGGTCACCGTGGCTTGGGGTTGCTGCATAACAAACGGTCGCCCTTCCCAAAGCTCTCGGGAGTGGAGCCACCACAAGAGAGAATTCCTGCACACTCTGCTGAGAGGAATCGGCAAGTCCAACGGATGGTGAAGGATGGACCACTGAACCTGTAATGTCCACTGGAGAATCCTCATGTGCAAGAGGGCTAAGGGCAGGTGACTGGAGAAGGGCTAAAACGTGTAAGGTCAAACTGTGAAGTCTGTCTGACGTCAAGAAGAAGGCCTTGGTCTGAAGTGTGTCTATCCTGGCCCCTATGAACTCCAAGACTTGGACTGGTTGGAGGGATGACTTCAAGTTTATGGTGATCCCCAAATGGGACGCTAGAAGTAGGAAACCATCCCTGGCTAAGCAGAGTAGATGCCTGGTGGGGGCAGTCAGGAGCCAGTCATCTAGGTAAGGAAAAACCTGTATTCCCTGAAGCCTCATGTGGGCCGCTACAACTGCCATGACCTTAATGAACACCTTGAGGGCTGTGGTGAGACCGAAGGGTAGGACCCTGAACTGATAATGACTGGCCCCTAGCTGGAAGCAGAGAAACCTCCTGGAATGCCTGTCCATGAGAATGTGATAGTACGCATCCTTGAGGTCTATGGAGCACATCCAGTCATTCTCCTGCAACAGGGGCAGAATGGATTGAAGTGTGACCATCCAGAATTTTTCCTTGGCAATGAAGAGGTTCATTGTTGAAAGGTCGAGGATCGGCCTTAAGTCCCCCGTCTTCTTTGGCACCAAAAAGAACCTGGAGTAATTGCCTAATCCGGACTGGCCTGGGGGGATGTGCTGGATGGCTCTTTTTCCTAGCAGCTTTTTTACCTCTAAAGCTGCAGCCTCCCTTTGACTGGGTGGTACATCGGGGAGGCGCCTTGACTGAGGAGGCAGATTTATGAAAGGGATAGAATAACTTCTGGATATAATTCGAAGCACCGAAGCACCGCGATTTGATGTTATGGGTTCCCATTGGGCTAAGTGCTTCGAAAAACACCCCCGACTGCCTCCAGAGAAGAGCAGTCGGGCAACCCCTCAGGGTTGCTGAGTGGGTCGATCAGAAAAGGGTTCCTGCGACCCAAAATTTTTCGGCCCCCCCCCCTCTGCCTCTGGGCCGGTGTCCACTTTGTCCCCCTCTGCCTCTGAAAGACGAAGGGTCCGGAGCGTAACGGGACTGCTGAGACTTCCGGAACCACATCTTCTTTTGTCCTCTCTGGTTCCTAGAAAAGGACCTTTGAGGAGCCGAGAAGCGGACTCTGACGGCAGACAAGGTCTTCCCAGCTTTTTCGCTCTGAACCAATGTGTCGCGGACGGTCTTCCCAAACAGAGTAGAACCGAAGGGTGTGTTCGCGAAGGATGCCTTGAAAGCTTCCGTAAAGTCACAAAGCTGGAGCCAGGCGTGATGCCTTAAGGCGACACTGGACCCGCTGGCTCTAAGCGGCTCCTTCCGTGGCATGGGAAAGTAGCCACATAGACATGTTCGAAACAGATTTGAGAGTGGCCATGCGAGTCGAGAAGATCCATTTGTCCTCGGCCGACATGGACTCAGGGGGAGACTCAGCATATTCTTTCACCAGATCCCACTAAAGTCTAATTACATGGGCCTCAGCGCCCTTATAGAAAAGGTAGCTGAAGCAAACATCTGCTTCCCGATACGATCCACAGTCCGAAACTCCTTATCAGGGGGATGGATCGAGAAACGATCCTGAGCGAGTTCCCTCTTGGTGGCTGCCGCCACCACCATGGCATCTACTGGGGAACCCTTACTCCAAGCCATCCTATACACAGGGGGACTGAGAATCCTGTCTGGCCTCCTGGGGATCGGCTCTACAGTGTCCGGTTCCTTCCATGCCCTGGTAGTGATGAGATCAACCAGGGGGCCGGCCAGAGGGGACACCCAAGAGGTAGACGGGCCTGCGTCGAATGCCTCCAAAAACATCGACTCATCCGAGGAAGGCTTTTAGGCTGACCACACCCCTTTCAGGCAAAGCATTTCCATAATGTCTCCAAAGGAGATGTCATCGGGGGGTGACCTGAGGGAACCTTCCCCTTCTTCCAAATCGGTGTCCTCCGTGAGGGACTCAGGGGAGTCCAAGTGCCTCCTCTTACACTTACGTTTGTGAGGGACCTCCTCGGTGGGACTGTCCAAGGAGGGCTCACTAACAGGGCCGTGTTCCACCAGTGGAACGGGCTGGGGAATCAACGCGGGCTGTCCCTGGGACTGGATGATGGAAGACAAGCTCAGCTACAAGGGAGTAGGGGCTGGATCCGAAGAAAGAGTAGGGGATCTCAAACCTCTCGAGAGAACCCTCTCCACCACGTTGAAAGCTGAGGGTGAACCAATCTCTCTGGGCTCCGTGGTTAACCCTCTCGGATCCGGCGTGGGGATCGGCGTCGCAGCTGAAGCGCTCAGACCCGAGAGGGAAGTGTGCTCCGACCGAAACGGAGCCGAAGTCACACTGGACCCCCCGGATCCGACGCTTGGCTCCGAGAGCTCGGATCCAAAATGGGATCCGACAAACTCGAGGGCATGGCCGGTGTCGAGGTAAGTATAACCGTTGGCGCCGACACCCCGGCCCCAGGACTCCTCGGATCCGATGGCTCCGAAACCCAATAATGGATCGGAGAAGGAGCTATCGGGGCAAAAAGTGGGGCTGAAATCTCCCCCCCGGAGGGGGGGAGGCAGCAGCACTCCCATCTGCATCTGGATTTGGAGAAAACGACGCATCATCCAGTCCATATCAGCGTCGGAGAGACTGCGGGTCGACCTAGAAGAGGCCGCCGAAGCTGGCCGAGAGTGCCGCCGCGACGACCTCGAAGATGGCCGGGCCTCCTCCTCCAGCTCCGATGAGAAGCGTGGAGAATGGAGCCGAGGGGAGGAAGGCCCGGAAATCTTCTGAGGTGAGGAGAGCAGCTTGGCAGGCGGGGCCGAGGGGGCAGAGTCGGCCCGCCGCTTGTGGCTCCTATGCCTATCTTTCTCCCACTCTCTCTCTTTCTCCCTTTCTCTCTCTCTCTCCTCTCCTCCTTCTCCTTCCTAGAGTCCCTCTCTCCCTGAGAAGAAATGGGAGGTTGAGTCCCAGCCAGGGGAGAGGGAACAACAGGCTGAACAGCCGCAGCTGCGGCTGTAGCCACTGAGGGAGAGGAGGAGGAAGCCGACTCCGAGGGTAGAAGACCCACCAGAATCAGCTTATTCCTCCTATCCCTCAGGGCCCGGGGGTTAAAAGCTGAACAAATTTGGCAGCCCGAAGACAAGTGCGATACCCCCAGGCAGAGAACGCACTGAGTGTGGCCATCCGCTGGGGAAAGCTTATGACCACACTCCATGCACTTAGAAGAAATGGCCTTAGAGGCCTCGGCCATTATCCCACACACACGCACCTCACACAAACACCTAAGGGGAAAAAAGGGGGGGAGTACTAGGCTTTAAACTAAGAGGAATGGTAGAGGGGTGTAAACTAAGGAGTTAACTGATCACACACACAAAAACTAATAAAATTTTTATAAACTTTCCTACTTACAGATCGCCTAAAGCTAGGAGCTCGAGAAATCCGTGCTTGATAAAGCCGCGGCAAACAAGATCTGGGGATTGGAAGGAGGTGGCAGGGCATTATGGGTAAGGGGGAGGAGCTTGGAGCTCGGATCTCTAGCTTGGAAAGCTGTCGGCTTGGATCCAGGTCGGATCAGATACCCCACAAGTTGATGATCAAATGAAGTTTCCTACTTCAGATCAGCTCTTTGACTGGTGGTAAAGGATGCAAGGGTAGTCCTTGGTCGCGTGACATTTGTTGGATCCACACTGTACTTACCTCTTCAGACAGGGGATGAAAGGAATTGGAAACTCCAGATGCGTAGGCTGGATCCAAACTGGCTTTAGGAACCACTGGAGTTTCCTCATGTGAAGTTTGGCCAGAGGTAGCAATTGTATGGTAGATGCCATGAAGCCCATAACTCTGAAAACCTCTTTGACTGACATGTGGTGCAGAGGCAGAAGGTTTTGGAAGTAGGAGGTGAGGTTCTGCACCTTCTGCGGTGGGAAGAGAGAACTTCATAAGGTCTGCCTGAATTCTACAATCCAGGAGGCGTGATCCTGAGTGGGGGTGAGAATGGATTTTTTCTGGTTTATGGTAAATCTCAGATGTAGAAGAAGAGAAATGGCAAAGAGGGTATTATGTTCCAAGATCTCTGGGGAGGTTGCCAGAAAGAGGAGATCATCCAGGTAAGAGAAAATATGAATACCTTGAATCCTGCAGTAGGCAATCACAGGAGCTACGCATTTTGTGAAAACATTGGTGCAGTAGAGAGGCCAAAGGGCAAGGCGGAGAACTGAAAATGCCAGGAGGCCACAAAGAAATGTAAAAACTTCCTGCAGCTGTGGTGGATAAGAATGTGCAGGTATGCATATTTCACATTTAGGGAAGCCATGTAGGCGTGTGGAAAAATAAGGGGAAACAAGGTCTGAAGAGTTAACATACAGAAGGTGGGTACCTTCAGGAAGGTATTGAGATGAGAAAGATCCAGAATGAGTGTCCAAGGACCATGCTTTCTGGGCACCAGGAACATTCTGAAGAAGAAGCCTCTTCCTTTTCGGTCTAGAGGAACCTTCTGAATGGTTCCTTGTCTCAGTGGGTCTAGCAGTACCTCTGGAAAGGAAGAAAGTTATTCCCTTTGTGGTTGAGGGATGCCCCTGAAGGAATATAGGGAATCCCATACCAGAAATGACTCTTTTTGAATGATAGATGGAACCTAGGAGTCCTGAGTTATACTTTCCCAGGCTGGCAAAGACACAGAAAGGCACTGGGAAAGAGGAAACTAGGCAAAGTGGATTGGGCAATCAGAGGGAACCACGCCTGTCAGGAAAGGGTCCCTTCTGAGATGGAGTTGCAGGGGGAAGCCCTAGGCTGCTGAAGCCTCCTACACCCTTTTTTGTTTTAGGTGGAGGAGGGCGGGAGTGTTTAAGTACAAAAAATGGTTTAGCTGGATACTTCCTTTGAAACTTGGCACTGGAGGAACAAAGATGCATTTCAATTCTTGCAATTCCTTACCCTTTTCCTGAAAAGACTTTAATAAGTTAGCTGCTGCGGGGCCAAACAATGCAGAATTGTCCAAAGGTGCGTCCATAAGTTTAGCTTTAATGTCATCTGGTAATGGCTGGAGTCTTAACCAGGAGAATCTCCGTAGTACAGAACCAGAGGCAGCTCCCTGGCAGAAGCCTCTGCAGAATTACAGCTGCATTTGATGGAGTGGTGAGCTACTTGAGAGAAGGTGCCAATCAAGGATGCAGCCAAAGTCTTATTCTCTGAATCAGGCAAATTAGAAGTGACCTGAGAGAGCTGAGACAGAAGCTCTAGGGTAAATTTAGTCATGTGTGTTTGGTCATTAATGGCTCTAAATGCCCAGGTGGCTGAAGTGGGCATTTTCTTGCCCAGCCTTTCCAGGATCCTGCTGTCTTTATCAGAAGGAAGGAGAGTAGCTGAAGGCAGTAACCTGGATGGTTTGTCCGAAGCCACTAAAATAACTGACGAATCTGCTGAAGAACATCTGAACAGGAACTTGCAGTCCTTCGGTACCTTGTAAAATTGATCAGGCTTCTTAGGGGCAGGAGGCTGGGAATCTAAAGCCTGGCAGGCAGAAGTAAAGCCACCTAGAAATGCAGGTAACACAGGAGGAAGAGCTGAAGGGTAGGGGATTCCACCTGCAGAAAATCATAGTATCTCTTTTGTACTTCAGATACCTGATTGCTATCCCATTTGAAATGATTGCTCATTTTGGCCAGATTCTCTCCAAAAGAGATTTCTTCCATGGGCGAGTCCATACCACTGGAGTCCTGTGCTAGGAAAGCATAATCTAAATGAGAGGGGATCTGTAGGTAATAGGCCAGGGATTCATCTTCTGAGGATGCCTCTTCCATAACCCTTTTAAATGGGGAAGCAGTGCTGGGGTGGCAGGGACTGAAACACCCAAAGGATGCCTAAGGGCCATAAGGTGCTTGAAAAGGCCTTGGGTAAATTGTTCCTAATCGCACTGAGGGTCTTTTGGAGGTGACAAATGGTTAGTCTTTTGCTTCTTTTTAAGGTGCAGGTCTGCCCTATGAAATGTAGGAGGCCTGGACAGAGGCCTAAATTCAATAATATCAGAGAAAATTTCCTCCCTCACAAGGATCTGAGGTATCCCCTTAGGGTCTTCGGTAATCACAAGCCTCAGTTCCCCCTGTACATCCAAGACAGATGTCTGCTCAGCTTCTGAGGATATGTCTAGGGTCAGATTCAAGGCAGCCTCAGTACTAGGCTTGGCCTGTGAATCGGTACATATCCCAAGGCTCTCATCCACCTCAGGAGAGACGTCCATGGTAAGAGGCGCAGCAGAAGGTTCAGGCCTTGTCTTTTCGGCCTTCCACTTTGTAACCAATTCGACACTGGGCCCCGAGGATTCCTACATTGTGCTTTTAGTTAGAAACTTTAAGCGTTGGTTCTCCAAGAAAACAGCTAGGGAGGAAAGTCTATTCCTTAAAGTCTTTGGCACAAAAGCCTGCAAATGGGACAAGATTTGTGATCGTGGGTAGGCCCTAAGCAGAACAAACATTAAAGATGGTTATCCTTGTGTAGAATTAGTCTTCCACACTGGTATTTGCCTTTTTTGGATGACAAGAACCTACAACACAACAGTAGCAACTGAAACAATAACTTCCCCAACAGGGCACTTATCTGGCAAAAACGCTGGTACACAGCAAACGACTCGGGTGGGCAGACAGATGTTTGAAGATGGCATTTGGACTGGCAGCAGAGAAGTTCTGAGGATGGTGCATACAGATGCCGCTGTTATGACCGATGTCTGATAGCAGCCTACATGTGATCTACTACGCACCTTACAGTACTGAAAGCCATTTGTATACTGCCTGACATCAGATGGCCTATGGCAGGGATACCCCTAATGTAAAGAATTTTGCAACAGATGAACAGAATGACATCCCACATTTTTCTGGCATCAAAGACGAGTCTGTTAACTGTTGAAACACTAACACTACACTTACAGCTACCCTTGGCAGCTTCAAAGGGTCATGTTCAGGTTCTCTAACCATCAAAATAATTTAAAACATTCAGGAACTATAGATGTTCCAGTAGAAGGTACATGGAACTTATTTTCTTACCATAATAAAGGATCTAAACGGGCATGTCCATTCTAGTGAAAAGAGGACTAATGTCATCAGGCATAAAGTAGCTCATCATCCAATACTGTCCCACGCTATTAATTAACCAATCACATTACTTATCATCACAAACCTGGTTCAAGACATCAACTACTTCTTCATAAACTGGGAGACTTGTACATCCTCACACATGTATGCTCAGTAATTTCTGGACTTCATCATTACAAACTCACTGGACTAGTCAGTCCGCACCCCAACCAAAAGTGATAAAATCACGGACTTGGTCTTAACCAAATATGGGGGTAGCTTTGCTCCTGACCAATTGTAACTTCCTCCCTGGTCAAATCACACAACAAGCAGCTGTCCAGACACAGACAAGAACTAGAATGGCCAAAGAGATACCTTACTAAAAGGATACAAGGCCTAAACAACATGTACTGTTTTGTACTGCATTTGTCTGCTTTACTGTGCCTGTGAAGGTGAAGGATTAGATGAGAAGGCAAGAAAAATCATATTTTGCTATTTTCTATGCTTGCAAAGCTTTTTTTTTTTGCTATTTTCACACTTCGCAAAGTAATTTTTGCTACTTTTCACTGTTTGCAATGCATCTGTTTTGTTTGTTCTGTTTTTTCCACCAAACACCGTTTTAAATAACTGACTTGTTTGTTCTTCAAAACATTTAGTGTCTCACTGCTGTTTTTCCACCATTTAAAACATTTTTTAGTGCTTTTCACCTAAATTAGTGTAGCTAGCAGTTGTAGCTTAGTCCAGATACAGGTTTGCTGCATCTGGGTCTGTTTGTAGTGGCTGTTGTATTCTGAGCACATTTTCAAAGCCATCTTTGACTGGAAGGGGTCCTTCTGCACCCTTGTGAGAGAAGTGAGCTGATTGGTCTAGGGCTTGAGGTAAGTTTTTAGCTTCTGGTATTTTCGGCATGCACCATACAAAGCACCTGCAGCAACTGGAGAGACCTCAGAGGTTTCTAAGAAGATCAAGGGACTCTGGCATGTGCCTTACACAGACCTACTAAAGTCCATGTCACTACATTCAGTATCATATAGACTTCTTAGGGGAAACTTATGCCTGGCTTACAGAGCAATCTCTGACCCAAACCTAATATGCTGCACATCCGTAAATCAAATTGGACTAGAGCTACCCATTCCAGGGACCTTAATGTGGCCTACAACTTGAATAGGATGTGCTGGAGGGACAGATTTGTCTCCCAGCAAGTGCCGCATCTTTGGAATAGGCTGTCAGTTCACTGGAAGCAGAGCACCTCTATGACACTGTTCAAACGAAACCATGATGAGTGGATGGGGCACTGTAAATTCTTAGCGGTGATAGCACCCACAACCCTCCTGGACATGGGCAGTCATTACTAAATATAATCCTGGGTATTGACTAGAGTATCCACGGTATTGCATTGGAATGAAATGGCTAAGCTTGAAATGGCATCTGGGTCGACAGCCTAGTAACATCCTATGATCCTGTAAGGACCAACTCAATGCCCTATCACTGCACGTGGTATCCTAGAGACTGCTAAGAGGTGACCTGTGTTTCAGATACAAGGCATCCTCCAACTCAATACTAATGGATTTACTGCATATCAGCAAGTCAAATGCATCAGGAATGCTCAGTTTAGGGATCTAAACCTCTTCTGCAACATCAACAGAAAGGCTTGGAGGGACAGGTGTAGTTCACAGAGGTACCACTGCTATGGAACAGACTCCCCATCCACATAAAACAAAGTTCATCCCTGCCCATTTTGAGTACAACTAAGATCTACAGAAAATTTACCCCAGGACTGTTCTCTGTACTACTAATGGACAGATGCACCCCCTAAATACTTTAGCCCAAGGATAGAGTCCCTTCAAATTATCTATGGTATGATCCCAGTGATTCTCATCAGTGTTAATTCATAATTATCAACCATGGGATGGGCAAAACTAATCCCTAATGAAATGAAACAGGTTATTTCGAGCACAAAAAAGGGAAATTGGCTAGACTTAAAATGTCCAACAAAAAGGGCAGTTAGCCTAGTACTTACCTATGAACCAATAAGTAAATTTCACTACAAGACTGAATCCTGAAGCATCTTTTGGTATTCAGAGATTATGTGAAGGCTAATCTACTAAAACTGAATGATGACCCAGTTACATTTAAAGCCCCTTCCATCTTGATGGCTTCAGCCATTAGTTTAGCAAAAGCATATATGTGTCAAGCAAGAATGGAAATCAAACCAGAAGTTGATAAAAATCAGATAGCGACTGAATGTGCCAAAAAAATAAAAGAAAGACTGTAAGGTGAAGGATTAGATAAGGCAATCAATGTGGAAAATTCATAAATACAGTTGCAAGTAGAGAAAACTGTTGGAACAGCCTCATGTCGATTAGGACTGAAAGCAGGAATGGTTAAGGAGAGGTGACTTTAAACCAAAAGACGGAAGGTTAATACTGGTGGCCCAGGATAGTGGACTACACACATGTTGGTTTACACAGTTCATTGGACATGTGAGAGAAACACACAAATTTAGGTTGTGTAAAGCAGGACTGGAATCAGTTGCACACCTCGTTGCTGTATGTGATACACTAATAGCAGAAGGACTGTATACTGAAAGGCATAATAATGTACCAAGACTGCTGCACTCAAACATTATAATAGTCAATTAGCTGAAAAACAATGAAAACATAAAAGCATTATAGCAAATGTAGTTTATATCACATGGGATCACCCATTACCAACAATTCAAAAAATAGATGCAAGAAAACCAGATACAGTAGTCCATGAAAAGAAGACAAAAGTAGCATTGATCATTGAAATCACTACATCTAGTGACTGCAGTTGTCTTACGTACATAGAGAGACCCAAAGTCATGAAATACCAGGATTTGCAGGCAGAAACTAGGGCAATATGGAAGAAGGATACCGAAACAGTTCCATTAATAGTAGGAGCAATGAGTCTTATAAAAAAGAATTTAAAATTGCAGTTGATCTGTTACCAATACATGTAACTCCGTACGAATTGCAGAATGAATTAATACTAGGCACATTGTGGGTGCTGCGAAGAGCGCTTTTTGTTAACATCAAAGATTAAAACAATACGAATTTCATGAACTATAATCATAGTATGACTTAGGGATGGATTGTATTCCTGTAATGGTATTAGAAGCCCAAAAGACTTGGAGAAATTAAACTGACAAATTTAGCTGAAATGTCACCCCCCCCCCCACCCCCACCCCCAATATTCTCACATCACATATTCACACCTACATCCCCCCTTAAGTGCCCCAAGAACAAGTTCTCAAAGTTCCAAGACCATGAACGCTACATCTATGGGGCAAGATCTACACTGCCTGCTAGTTAGCCTAAAACGTGACTTGTCTCATCTCCTAGAGAAGCTATTCAAGATCAGCCTCAAAACTGGATTCATGCCAGATGAATGGAGGACTGCAACAATCATTCCCTTACACAAAGGTGGGGCTTCAATGGAGCCTGGTAATTAAAGACCTTTGAGCCTGACCAGTCTCATCTGTAAGGCTATGGAAACAGTCATTATGGAATTAATAAATAGGGATATCGGTACCCTAAAGACTTTTGACCCAACCCAGTTCGCATCTGTAAAGGACAGGTCCAGCCTAATTAACCTCTTCAACTTCTTTGATAAAGTTACTGAAGGAAGGGACGAAGGCAAAAAAGTGCAACTGCTTTTACAGTCCTTGCAAAGGTGTTCAACGGAATCCCACACTCAGTTATCATAAATAAACTGTCCCTGTGAAACTCACTAGATAGTAAACTGCCTCACAAACAGAACACAGGAAGTTAGGGTGGGTGGCTCTACTGCCTTCAAAAAAACTGTCATTAATGGTGCACCCTAAGGTTCAGTCCAGGGGTTACTCCTCTTTGGCATTTACTTCTCGGGGGTCAAAGCTAGTGCTAAGAGTTTATAGATGACAAACCTTGCAGATGACTGTAAACTTAGTACCATCGCAAACTCCCCAGAAGACACCAAGATCCTCCAAGAAGACCTGTCCCAAATAAACAGCTGGTGTGAAAACCACAGACTTAAACTAAACTACAAGAACTGCATAATCTTATCCTTCAGCAAGCGCAAATCTCTGTATAACTGCCACATCTACAACACACCTCTGAAAACTGATTCTAGGGTAGTCAGGACCTGGGAATCTACGAAGACAATGAATTTTCCTTTGATCACCACGCACTCACTGTTGTAAAGAGGTCTTTTACCATCACACAGCTAACACCTAAAAGTACTGGGTCCAGACCCAGGGATGTAATCGTTCTGGTGTACTTGATGTTCATTATGTCGATAATTGGGTATAATGCCCCTTTCAGAATGTACCTGTTCAATCACTTGTCATAACTGGAAAGACTATAATGCTTTCTTACTAAAAAAAAATCAAGGACTTAAATCATAAAAAAAACATGCATGCCATCTCAAAGCCTTGTTCCCCTTCTCAGTAGTGTAAAGGACTGGAAGGTGAACTCTGCCTCACATATAGAGCTTCAACAGACCCATTTGTGTCAGACCCTCTAAATATTCCCAAGTCCAATGGTATCACAAACATCTGTTCAAGGGATCTCAATCTCTTGCAAACTAAATCAAACATATTGACAGAACAGAAGATGATGAACTGGATTGGAGAGAGTATTGCTGGCAGATAAGGCTTAATGCGTGTACTTACACAGGTTTAAATGATAGAGAAAAGTTTAGAACAGTGTTAAGAAGGAAAGGATTAATGCATTAAACCTTTGGGTCACATGCAAGTCAAAAACATTTTAAAAGGAAGCGTTAATTGTGCAACTAGGTCTGATGAAGTTCCAAGGAGGGAATGAAAGCGCTTACCAGTTCCTATTATATGTCTTTTGTTTAAGTTGCTATTAAAGTTTTTGGTTTTAGTCATTCATTTTATTATACTGGAAGAACAGGTTTGTATTACAGAGACTAATGCTTCTGTGGAACCATCTTTCACTCCACAAAAAGGCAAAATACTTCTCTTACTCTGTTCACACATAATTTAGACAATTGTATGGATAAAAAGAAGTTATATGCTCACTATAACGTTCCATCTGAGTAGTTATACTTCATTTTTCTTCAACCTGTGAGTATTCGTATCCATATAGGATCCGAGCCGACAACTTCACAAGCATTTGCTCTGGGCACCAAGCTCCTCCCCTTACCCATAATACACCACCATCTCCTGCCTTCCCTCAGATTGAGTTTGCTGCAAACCAAACTAACCAGCAACTCAAACTAGAAAGAAATCATACATGATCATAACATAAGAAGGTTCGGAGGAAGAAGGGTGGGACGGCTGAAGATAAATGAAGTATAACTACTCAGATGGAACGTTATGGTGAGTACATAACTTCTTTATCTGAAGTAGTTAACTTCATTTTATCTTCAACCTGTGGGACTGAGTCCCCAGCTACTCAAGCCCCTGGGAGGCCCTCATGGAAGGATATTCCAGAGCACCGCAGAACCGAAGGATGCTCTCTCTCTAGAGATTAAATCCAACTTATAATGAGAAATTAAGGTATGTGACTTAGCCCAAGTTGCTGCTGCGCAAATGTCATACAATGACACCCTAGACCAGAAAGAAGCAGACGTCGCCATAGATCTGGTAGAGTGAGCTTTAATCGGACCAGGTGGAGACAATCCTTTGTCTTTGTAAATCTGCAAAATACATAGCATAATCCATCTAGCTAAAGAAACTTTGGAGATGGCCTTACCCAAAAAGGGCTTAGAAAAGGACACAAACAACTGGTCAGACTTGACTTACAGAAGGGCTTTGTTCTGTGCAAATAAAAACGAAGTTGTCTATGAACATCTAGTAAATGCAGTTTATAGTCACCTTTGTTCTGAAAATTTGGAAAGAAAACAGGCAGATTAATTGTTTGATTAATGTTTGATTCAGATGCCACTTTTGGTAAGAAAAAAGAAGTTATGTCTTACCATAATGTTCCACCTGAGTTGTTGATCTTCTTCCAGTCATCACTGTTGGGTTCGGTTCCCAGCCCTTGTAACCGAGTCGGTCTAATACCAAACTCGTGTACACCAAAAACTCTTGAGCTAAGCTGCTACCCACAATGCCCTTCTCCCAGTTACCTCAGATCGAGTTTGCATGCAACATACAAAAGAAACATAAAGACAAAGGCCATCTTTGCGCAGAAACCCTGAAACACCACAAGGACCTAGAAGATCCACCAGGAGCCTTTGGTGGGGGATGGTGGGAAGGCATAATCTCTTTATCTGAAGTTGTTAATCCTCTTCCTATTCATCACTGATGGGACAGAATCCCAAGCTACTTGGGAGAACCTACGTGGCCCTTATGGAAGAACATTCCTGAGAACCCTGAGCCGAAGGCCACTCTTCCCCTGGAGACCAGATCCAATTTGTAATGCTTGATGAAGGTGTGGGGTTTAGCCCAAATGGCTGCTGCACAAATGTCATCCATGGAAGCCCTGGAATGGAAGGCAACCGAAGTTGCGATGGCCCTAGTAGAATGAGCTTTGATTTGACCAGGTTTGGAGTCATTCGTAAGGGAATATCTAAAGGTAATGCAATCTCTGAGCCATTTTGATAAAGTAAATTTTGATACAGCACATCCCAGTCTAGGACCAGAAAAGGAAATGAAAAGTTGGTCCAACTTGCGAAAGAACTTAGTCCTGTCTAGATAGAAATGTAGTTGTCTATATACATCCAATGAATGAAGGCAGTATTCCCCTTTGAGTAGTTTGGGAAAAATACAGGGAGCTCAATGGACTGGTTAATAGAGAAGTCAGAAACCACTATGGGGAGAAACGATGGGTTAGTACAAAGGGATACTCTGTCCTTATGGAAGATTAGATACGGACTCTTGATGCATAAGGCTTGTAACTCAGACATCCATCTGACTGATGTGACCGCCACCAAAAACAAAGACTTCCATGACAGGAATTTTAGATCACATGTTGCGGCAGGCTCAAAGGGAGGTAGAGAGAGACAATGAAGAACCTGGGAGAGATTCCATGTCTCTACAGGCTGTCTGATGGGAGGTCTACTATGGAAAACTCCCTTGAGAAAGGCCTTGCAGAGTTGGGTGGAGATAAGAGGGACTGCATCTGAACAGTTATGGAAACTGGAAATAGCTGCTAAATGGACTCAAATAGTAGAGGCTGACGCCCCATTGTTAAACAATTCAGAGAGATAGTGAAGAATGGTGGCTGTAGGATTTGAAAAGGGGTCTAGCATCTGATTATTCAACCAGATAGCGAATCTTTTCCACTTATCTCTGTAGAGTTTTCTGGCGGATGGTTTGTGGGAGGCCAGAATAATATTCCGGACAGAAGAGAAGAGAGTTTCCTGCCTGGCGACTAACATAAGTGGAGTAACCAAGCTGTCAGCTTGAGGGTGGACAGATTTGGAGGAGTCAGCCCTCGTGGGTGAGATATTAGGTCCTGACGAGTGTCCAGGATCCAAGGAGGTTGTAACAGGTGAGGTCGGAGGAAAGGAAACCACACTTGACGTGGCCAGAAAGGGGCAATGAGGATCACCTTGCTTCTCAACCGAATAGCTTTCCTTAGAAATAAGGGAATCAGAGGTATTGGAGGATAAGCATAGAGGAGACCCGTGGGCCAATCATGAGTCAAAGCATCTCACAGTCACTCCCCATGTGGGAGAAAGAGGGTAAAACAGCTGTTACATTTTTTGTTTGAGGGGGAGGCGAAAAGATTGCAACAAGACTGGCCCCAACGGCTGAAGATTTCTGACGCCACGATCGGGTTGAGAGACCACTTGAGGACGGAGAATGCATCTGCTTAGTCTGTCCGTAATCACGTTGGAGCTCCCCGGGATTTCCCTTGCAATTAAAAAGCGGTTGGAAGCTATCGCCCAATGCTACATTCTCATTGCCTCGCGACATAGGGAGTAGGATTTGGTCCCTCCGGGTTTATGTACCAAACGACTAACATATTGTCTGACTGGATAGCAACTGTTCCTGATGGAAGGAGTGGATGAAGTCCCTGCAATGCTAACAGCACTGTTTTTAGCTCCAGTACATTGATATGCAAGATGACCTCTAGGAATGGACCACATGCCTTGGACTGTCTTTCACTGGAACTCGCCCCCCCCCCCTTATCATGGAAGCATCCGTGGTCACCGTGGCATTCGGTTGGGGAGTCTGGAAGGGGCGAAACCACAGATTTTCGTCTGTTCATCCACCAGAGGAGATCTTGCTTGCAAGAGTTGGTAATGAGTATCTGTGCGTTCAGGGGGTGGAGACTGAATATCCACTGGGACAAAAGGAGCCATTGTAGTAATCTCATATGCAATCTTGCTAGGGGGACAACTGGAATGGCTGCTGCCATAGACCCCAGATCCTGAAGAGCTTCCCTTGGCAGATACCTTCCTTCGACAGAGTATGACTTGTACTTGTAACCATAATCTCAGACGTCTGTGAGGAGGAAGAGAGACTTGGCTGATTTGAGTGTTGAATATCGCTCCTAGAAATTCCAGTTGTTGGGTGGGATGAAGGTTGGATTTTTCCCAGTGAACTGTGATGCCTAGGAACTCTGCCACTGCTAGGGTGTAACAGAGGGCCCTGACCAGTAAAGGCACTTGGTGGGGGGCGGAGAGGAGCCAATCATCTGGGTACGGAAACACCTGGAATCCCTGAAGTCTCAGATGAGCTGTCACCACTGCTAGGCATTTCATGAACACTCTGGGGTTGTCCAGAGACCAAATGGCAGGTCTCTGAATTGGTAATGACTGGCTCCCAGCCAGAAGCAAAGGAGACTCCTGGAGCGTTTGTTCATTTTGATGTGGTAATACACATCCCGGAGGTCTATCGAGCACATCCACACACCCTCCCAAAGAAATGAGAGAATGGATTGAATCATGACCATGAGGAACTTGGTCTTAACTACTGATTTGTTTAGCTGGCTTAGATCCAAAATGGGCCTCCAGTCCCGGTCTTTTTTGGCACCAAAAAAAATCTCGAGTAAAAACCGGATCCGCACTAGTCTGGGGGGACTTTATGGATGACTCGTTTTTGACACAGCTTTCTTATTTCTGAAGCTGCCTCTTCCCTTTGACTGGGTAGAACATCGGGAAGGGATTTCGGAGGTCTTGGATAAGAGATTAGGGGAATGTAATAACCTCTGGAAATTATTCTCTGCACCCACTGATCGTTTGTAATAGAGCGCCAGGCAGCTTGGTGCAGAGAGATACAAGCCCAGACTGCTTCCAGAGGAAAGCAATCTGGCAGCGCTTCAGGAGTGCTGATAAGGTTTTCCAGAGAAAGAATGCCTGGAGCCCTGATTTCGGGGACCCCCCCTGCCCCGAAAGGAGAGTCTTCCATTATTGGAACCCCTCTGCCTCTGGGGGACTCCTCACCACGTGCACTACAGAAAGGGCCTTGAGATTTTTTTGTGACACATCTTTCCACTCCTCTGGTTCCTGGAGAAAGAGTGCTGAGGCTTGGAAAAACGTAGGCCAACTGGCTAATGTGTCCCTCACTTTAGAACCGAACAAAGTGGATGCTTCGATAGGGGTGTTTAAAAAGGAAGACTTGAAGGAGTCCGCGAGGTCACAAATGCATATCCAGGCGTGGTGTCTCAACTACACCTGCACCTCTAGCCGCCCCTTCAGTTGAGTGGGGCAGCAACCTCATGGATGAGTTGGAAATAGACTCTAGGGTAGCAAGTTGGAAAGCAACTTTATCACGTGCCCTGTCTGAAACTTGACCCACGAGGGTCCCAGAGAGTTCAGATATGAGATCCCTTTGGAGCCTTGTAAAATGTGCCAAGTAATTCAGAGTCCTAACAGCAAAGGTCGCTGAAACAAAAACTCACTTCCCTAATCTGTCCACCACCCAGGACTCTCTGGTGGGCTGGTGGACAGCAGGACTTTCCTTCGCAACGTCCTTTTTCGTGGCAGCCGCCACCACCATAGCATCTACTGGTAAGCCTCTCGACCAATGCGGCTGTTCCTCTGGAGGGGAAAGTATCTCGTCTGGTCTCTAGGGAATGGCCTCAACGGTATCAGGGTTCTTCCATGCCTGCTGCACGATGAGCTTGACTAGGTCATCGGCAGGGGGGGTCACCCAAGAAGTAGAAGGCCGAGAGCGGAAGGCCTGCAGGAATACAGATTCCTCTGAGGAAGGGCTGGAGGGCTTCCAGTCACCCCTCTGCCTCAAAAACTTTCAGGATGTCTCCAAAGGAGACATCAGGGGGTGACCATGGGGACCCCTCTCCATCAACGTAATCCACATCTTCAGTGAGGGACTCCTCCAGGGAGTCCATGTGTTTCCTCTTACATGTCCATTTCCGAGGAGGATCTTCAGTGGGAGCATCTGAAGAGGACTCAAAAAGGAGGTTACTCTGTACAGGGGCTTTCCTGAGGCTTGCACTCTCGGTGTCCGGGGGGGTGGCCTGTGATAGCTGCAGCTCAGAAGGAGCGGGAGGAAGGTCCGACGTAGGAGGAGCGCTTCCTCAAGCAAGTACCCTTCTCCATCACCAGGAAGGCAGGCCCGCCCGAAGAAGAACGGGACCCTGGAACCGAGGAAGACAATCTTTGAACTGGGGTCACACCCCACTCCACGGGAAGACAAACTTGGAACTGGGGTCACACCCCACTCCATGGGGCCCACTCCCAGGGATGGAGCCTCAAGCAAAACCGGGGCAGGAGTCACCCCCGAAGTTGGAGACGGAGCCAATGAAACAACCAGAACCGTTCCTGGAGCTGAGGGTTCCACCCCCGAAGCATGAGATTGAGGACGGGATGGACCTGAAGGAACCGAAACCCAAAGGGGCCTCGGAGCTTCAGAGAAGGTCACTGTTGGCGCAGAGGAGAGGATTCTTCCTGCAGACGTTGGAGCTATGGGCCTCGGAACTGAAGGATCCAAGGGAGGAGAATAAATGGGAGTCGCAGGGGCAATGGACCCAAAGCCCGGAGTGGGGTGGGTTCGAGGAAAATTTGTAATCCCCTGGCTGTCAGCAGCTGATCAAACAGGCACACCACATCCAATTCAGATAGGCTCCTGGTGGACCTTACTGACACTCCTGAGGGGGAGTCAGGTCGGTCCAAAAAGGGGCTAAAGACTTGTCCAGCAAAAGGATCCAAGGATGGGGAATACTGGGTCCGAGGTGAAGTAAAAGTCGGCACCGAGGATTCCAGTTTCAAGACAGGCAAAAGGGGAGCTATCGGTGCCAAAAATGGGCTCGGAGCCAAAGTGATAGCTGGGGTGGAGGGCATTATCGGCTCCAATAGAGTCATCACTACTGATCTTGGAACGGAGATAAGGGGATGGTGGTACTGAGCTAATGGCAGGCAATAAGGTAGGGTCCGAAACCACAGTCGGAACAGTAGCAGTAGTCGGTGCCAAGGGCGGCGTCGATGTGGAAGTCATCAAAATATCAGAAGACATCAGTGGAGCAGAGCTCGGAGCCGAGGTTATCGCAACCAAGGAGGCAATCTTGTGCCTCGTGAAAGTTTTAAGGGCCTTGTGCTTATGAGGCTTGCCCTTCTCACCAGCCGGTGAGGAAGGGTCCGAATGAGGACTTTTCTTGTGCTTAGATGGAGGGGTTGAGACCTCCAATGCAGAAATAGCCTCAGAAAATGGAGAGGGAAGCAGGCCTTTCAGAATAAGTTTATTCTTTCTTTTATTCAGCGTCCGTAACACAAATTCGACAGGGAGGTTTCACAGATAGGTGTGGAACCCCCAGACAATACACATATTCCTCATGTAGATCGCTGTTGGGGAGTTTACCATTGCAGGAAGAGCAATTCTTAAATGCTGAAGTCCCTTTCTTTTTAGGCATACCAAAAAAGTGAGTAACTAATCCAAAAAAGAGGTCTTGAGGAGGAAAGAAAAAGAGAAGAAAATACCAACAATGGTATTAAGAATACCACAACGGTAAGGAAGGGTGTTTACCAACAATGGTAAGAGAGAATACCCGTGGGTAGAGCTAGTTAGGAAAACAAGAAATATAGGAGTTTTGAGAGAAAAGCTTAGAGAATACTGCAAAAATTGAAAAATACAATACTTAGCTGGAGAGCTCAGTGAAATGTTGCTATATGGCTGTGCAGCAAACGAGATCTGAGGTAACTGGGAGAAGGGCATTGTGGGTAGCAGCTTAGCTCAAGAGTTTTTGGTGTATGCGAGCTTGGTATTGGGCCGACTCGGTTCTGAGGGTTCGGAACCGAACCCATCAGTGATGAATAGGAAGAAAATTAACAACTTCAGATGAAGGGTTTGTGCGGAGAGAAACCCTATCCTTATGGAAGATCAAATAAGGGGGCACAGCGGACAAGGCCTGAAGCTCAGAAACCCTCCTAGCTGAAGTAATAGCCACTAGGAAGGCTGTCTTCCAGGATATAAACTTTAAATCTGCTGAAGCAGAAAGGGGGGAGCAACCAAGGCCTGAAGAATTAAAGTAAGGTCTCAAGGAGGAACAGAGTTCTTAACTGGGGGGATGGGTAAAAGAAAAGTGCCTTTAAGAGAAGCCTTACACAAACTGGAAAAGGCCAGGGCATTCATGTTCTCGCCGACATGAAAATGTGAAATAGCTGCCAGTTGCACTTTCACAGTGGAAGAACTGGCCCCTTGTTGAAAAATGCTAGCTAAAAAATCAAGTACCGCAGATACAGGGGCCGTAAAAGGATCCACCTTTCTCTGAGATGCCCAAATAGAAAATAGTTTCCATTTACTGCGGTAAATCTTCCTGGTGGAAGATTTATGAGCTGTCACCAGAATAGTTTTTACGAAAGACCTGGAGTCCTGGCAATTAAGGGAACTGGAGCAACCAAGCTGTCAGCTTGAGGCTGTCCAGGTTGGGCAGACAGATGCCCAAAGGATGAGAAATGAGTTCCGGATAAGTATCTAGAATCCAAGGAGGAGCTAGAACATGAAACCCAGAAGAAGGTGAATCAAACCTGACGAGGCCAAAACAGGGCAATGAGGATCACTTTGCACCCCAGTCAACAAGCCTTCTGAAGAAACTGTGGAATGAGTGGTAATGCGGGATAAGCATACATAAGCCCGGGAGGCCAAGCGTGCACTACTGCGTCTCTGGAGGGGGGGGGGGTCCCCTGGTGAAGGAATCAGAGCGAAAAACTCACTGCACTTCACAATGGAAAGAGATGCAAAGAGATCGCAGCAAGGCTGACCCCATGCAAGGAAGATCTCCTCCACTGCCGACTGCTTCAGAGAGCACTCATATGGCATCAGAATAGCCAGACTCAATTTGCCCGCTAAAATGTTGGAGTGTCTGGGGATGTGCGTTGCAATCAGAAACTGACTGGTGGAGATCGCCAACTCCCAAACTCTCATGGCCTCGCGACACAGAGGGTAAGATCTGGTTCCTCCCTGTTTGTTGATGTACCAGACAACTGACATGTTGTCTGACTGAATTGTAATAGTTCCCAGAGGAAGAACAGTATGGTTGGCCTGCAACACTAAAAGCACTGCTCTCATCTCCAGTACACTGATGTTCGATCTGGGACCATGTGCCTTGGACCATCCTCCCCAAATAGTGCCCCCCCCACCCTAGCTGGGAGACGTCTGTGGTCACTGTGGCTTGGGCTGTGGATGGAACAAAGGAGCATCCTGCTACAATCTCTGGAGACTGGACCCACCAGAGAGGTGACGCCCTGCAGGCTTTGCTGATATGAACTGGGTATTCCATGGGGAGATCCAGCCAAGACCACTGTACGGCTAGAGTCCATTGTAGAACACACATGTGAAGACGCGCGCAGGGGAGGACAGAAATTGTGGCACCCATAAAGCCTAAGGCTCTGAGAACATCCGCCGCCATCAGCAATCTGGGGCCAAAAATCAGTGATACATGAGCTCTTAGACACTGGACCCTGTCTGCAGTTAGGAAGACTTTCAATTGAAGGGTGTCCAGCCATGCCCCGATAAGGTCCAAGGTCTGTACAGGATTCAAGAGTGACTTGGGAACGCTGACCGTAATCCCTAACAAGGCTGCAAGATGTAGGAAGAAGTCCTTGGCTTGGCAAAGAAGACGCTTGGTGGAAGCAGTGAGGAGCCAATCCTCCAGGTAAGGGAATACCTGAATCCCCTGAAGCCTCAGGTGAGCCACTACTACTGCCATTACCTTGGTGAACAACCTGGGATCTGTGATGAGACCAAAGGGTTGGGCTCGGAACTGGAAATGATTGGCTCCCAGCCGGAAGTGAAGGAATCTCCTGGCGCTTCTGTGCATCTTGATATGGTAGTAAGCGTCCTGGAGATCTATCAACCACATTCAGGTCGCATTCTCGAAGATAAGGTAGAATGGACTGCAGTGTGACCATCCGGAAATTCTGTTTGACGACAGCCAGGTTTAAGATTGACAGGTCCAAAATGGATCTGAGGTCCCCCGTCTTTTTTGGCACTAAAAAGAACCTGGAGTAAATGCTTTACCCAGACTGATCGGAAGAGGACCGGTTCGATAACTCATTTTTGAAGCAGCTTGGAAACTTCTAGCGCTGCCATCTCTCTTTGAGCGGGCGGGACCTCTGGGAGGCACTTTGGTCGGATTGGAGGGGCAACAAACGGGATGGTGTAACCTCTGGATATTATTTGAAGCACCCAATGATCTGCAGTAATCGACTCCCACCATACCGTCGGGTGCAATGATAATCCTCCCCCGACTGCCTCCAGAGTAGGCAGTCAGGCAACCCCTCAGGGCTAATGTGCGGGCCTGTCTGAGAAAGGCTCCCTAGACCCAAAGTTCCTCGGACCCCCTCTGCCTCTGGGCCGGCATCTGTCATGTCCCCCTCTGCCTCTACGTGAAAAGTTGTCTGGAGAGTCCCGGGAAAACTGAGATTTCCATAACCATGTCTTCTTTTGCCCTCTCTGATTCCGGGAAAGGATCTTTGAGGGTTAGAGAAACGGATTCCGATGGCAGACAAGGTCTTCCTGTCTTTCTAACTCTGGACAAGGGTGTCACAGATGGTCTTCCCAAAGAGAGAAGAACCATCAAAGGGAGCATCCGTAAAAGACGCCTTGAAGGGGGCCGCAAACTGACACAGTCTGAGCCAAGTGTGTCACCTCATAGCAACGCCAGTCCCAGCCGCCCTATCTGCTCCTTCCGTAGGATGAGAAAGGAGGCGCATGGACATGTTCGACAACGATTTCACAGTAGACGTCTTCGCAGAGAACACACGCTTGACCTCCTGTGACAGACTCTGGGGGCGACTCAGCTAACTCCATGACTAGGTCTCACTGCAGTCGTATGACGTGTGCCATGTAGTTCAGCGCTCGGGTGGAAAATGTTGCTGAAGAATAAACTCGCTTCCCAAATCAATCCATGGTCCTGGATTCCTTATCCAGAGGGTGGACCGAGGAACTCTATTGAACCAGTTCCCTCTTGGTGGCTGCTGCAACCACCATAGCGTCCACAGGGTATTCTTTATACCATGTTGGTCTGTCAGAGGGTGGAGAGAAAATTTTGTCCGGGCGCTTTGGTATAGACTCTACGGTATCAGGCTCCTTCCATGCCTGCGTGGTGATAAGATCCACTAAAGGATCCGTCAAGCGGGGACACCCAGGAAGTAGATGGGCCCATGCCAAAAGCCACCAGGAACACTGATTCATCTGTAGAAGGTTTTGTGGCTGACCAACCTTCCCTCTGGTGGAGGATCTCCCTTGGTAAGGGACTCAAAGGAGTCCAAGTGCCTCCTTTTGCATGTCTGCTTACGATGCCCCTCCTCAGTGGAACACTCTGAATAGGGCTCATGAGCAGCGGGGAGTTCCTCCAGGGGAACCAATTGGGACACCTCTAGCACGGGCTGTCCGTGAGACAAGATGAAGGTAGTCGCATCCGAGTCTGAGGGAGTCTAGGTGGAATCCAAGGGAATAGGCTGGGGTCTCGATCCTTGGGAGAGAACCCTCTCCACCACGTTGAACACCGAGGGAGAGCGTACCTCCTTAAGAGCCCAAGAAGGAGGAAGCTCTCCCTGGGTTCATTGTGAGGATCGGGGCCGAGGCTAGGTTAGCCAGAGCTCCGAAGGAACAGCCTGGATCCAACAAAATCAGAGCCAAAGACACATCCTTCCCCTCAGGTCCGATTCCTAGTCCTTGGCCCAGAGAGCTGCTCGGATCTGAGCTAGTAGGATCTGAGGAACTCAAGGTAATCGCCGGAGTCGAGGTTGGTGGAACAATCGCCGCCGAAGCCCCAGCTCCGAAGACCTTCAGATCCGTGTACCCTGAAACCAAAGGCTGGCTTGGGGATGGAGAATTCGCGTGGAAGAAGGCACAGAGGTCCCCCCTCCAGAGGGAGAGGGGCCTGGCAATACTCCCATCTGGATATGGGTCCGAATTAATCTCATCATCCTGTCCATTTTAGAAAGACTCCAAGTCAAGCGAGATGAAGTGACCGACTCGGATCTGGCTGCTTGCTGGGATGATCTGGAAGAAGGTCTCGGCTCCGTTGAAAATCTGGGGGAGTGGAGCCAAGGAGAAACAGGTCTCGAAACTTTAGAAGGCAGGCTAGGGAAGGCCTCCCGATCAGGAGACCTCTTACGGGGCCTATCCCCTTTCTTCTCCTTGTCTCTCCCTCTCTGAATCCTTGTGTCTGTCCTTTTTGTCTTTGTCTTTCCCTTTGAGAACATTCCCTTCAGCAGGTCTAGTGGGAGGGTGAGCCCCCGCCTGGAGGGGTTGGGCAGGAGGTGCAGTAGTAGAAGCTGAGGCCGTGACCGTTGAGGAATCTAAGGTCGATGCAGGAAGCAGGCCTTTCGCCAAGAGTTTGGCCTTTCTGTCTCCAAGGGCCCTAGGATTGAACCCTGCACAAATGCTGTATTGGACGGACAAATGTGAAACGCCCAAGCAAACAACGCACAGAGTGTGGCCATCCGCTGGTGAAAGCTTATGGCCACACACTGTGCATTTCTTAAAGGTGAGTTTAGGCTGATCATGCCAAAAAAGCAAAAAAACACATTCAGTCACCAGAAACAAACTAGCCTGACCACGCACACACTAAGGAAGGGAAGGAACTGCACAAAACTACCTCACTTTTTTTTTTTTTGAAAACCGACGAAAACTCAGAGCTGCGGAGATCACGATGCTGATGCATGAAGCAGCAAACGAGATCTAGGGGAAGGCAGGAGGTGGTGGTGTATTATGGGTAAGGGGAGGAGCTTGGAGTTCAGAGCAGATGCTTGTAAAGTTGCCAGCTCGGATCCGATATGGATCTGAATACCCACAGGTTGAAAATGAAATTAAGTTAACTACTTCAGATCGACAAATACACCGAAGGTTTAGAACCCCTGTCCCTCATCGATGGGGAAACATGAATGTCCCAACATATCCTTGTCAGCACATCTTTGGGTTATTCATATGCAAAGATTAATGGCGATAAACTACCCTAGGAATTTAAGCCTAGGTTTCTTACGATCCTTACAGATTAATAGCCTAAGTAACTATGAATTCTTCTGCCATCACACACTGTTGAAACCAACTTCACCAAATCTTAGCCAGCTTATAAAAAAAGCACAGCATAAAACCATAAAACTAGTAATGAACTCTAGATCATGTCAGCAAGAGGGAAGGGAAATAGTGTGTAGAGGTGTTGTGCTGGAGAAGGTGACTGACAAACGAATATGCAGACAGTAGAAAGCAAGATAGGAGATGAGTTCTCATTCACATCAGGATGCAGCACAACCAACCTGATATCTGCAGTGAAACAGATAGTTGAGAAGAAGCTAGAGATGAGGAAAGAGTCCACATGGGCATTCCTAGACTTGGAGAAAGCATATGACAAGGTCCCAGGAAAGCTGACTGGGGCAGTCCTGCAGTGGTTCAAAGTCCCAGAAACATTGCTAAAATTAATGCAGGCTATGTCCAAGGACCTACTGACTCAAGTACGAACAGTTTTCAGTCTCACAGAGTGGTTACCAGTGGAAGTGGGTGTGCATCAGGATTCAGCTTTGAGCCCAATGCTGTTCATACTGGTGATGAATACCATTAGCAAACAAGCCAGACAGGACAGCTCAACAAAGTTACTGTATGCAGACAATGTGGCATTACAGGCAGACTCAACAAGAACTTCAGCAAAGGATAGGGAAATGGAATGCAAAACTGAAGGAACAATGGATGAAGCTAAGCACATATAAGACCGTGGCAATGGCACCAAGCTGGGGAAATCAGAAGAAGCTGAGAACTGAGATAGAAGGGAAGACAGTGGAACAGGTTAAAAGCTTCAAGTATCTGGGAGGAGTGGTTGAAGAGAAAGGAAGTCTGAATAAGGAGGTCAAAATTAGAATCAGAGGGGCTGCAAACAACTGGCATATAATGACAGGTGTAGTATATGACAGAAGAATTCCAAAGAAGCTGAAAAGTAAGGTGTACAAGACAATGATGTGATCAGTACTACTGTATGGTATAGAAACCTTGGTAGTAAAGGCAGAGCAGATGAGGAAGCTACAAGGAATGGAGATGAAGTGCTTGAGATGGGTAGTAGGCTGCACACTGTGGGTTAGAATATAAGAGCAGAAGCCAAAGTAGCTCCAATTACATAAAAGGTCAAAGAAAACAGATTGCAGCTGTTTGGGCACATGTGTGCAGAAAAGCAGAAGACAGTCTGGTGAAGAAGATTCAAGACAGACAGGAAGAAAGCAAGAGGAAGCGATCGCATCCAGCAAACAGATGAAGGGATTGTGTGTGAGAAGACCTGTGACAGTCGAGCATAATGTCGAAAAGGGAGGAAAGTGGCGTGTGTGAGAAGACTTGTGACAGTCGAGCATAATGTCGAAAAGGGAGGAAAGTGGGACTGAATCAAGCGGGATGACAACAGATGACACACCCTGATGCCATGTAGAAAAAAACAAGAAAAAGGATGTCGAAAAAGGAGGAAAGTGGCACTGAATCAAGCGGGATGACAACAGATGACACACCCTGATCCTATGTAGAAAAAACAGGAAAAAGGATGTTGAAAAGGGAGGAAAGTGGCACTGAATCAAGCGGGATGACAACAGATGACACACCCTGATCCCATGTAGAAAAAACAGGAAAAAGGATGTTGAAAAGGGAGGAAAGTGGCACTGAATTAAGCGGGATGACAACAGATGACAACACCCTGATCCCATGTAGAAAAAACAGGAAAAAGGATGTCGAAAAGGGAGGAAAGTGGCACTGAATCAAGCGGGATGACAACACCCTGATCCCATGTAGAAAAAACAGGAAAAAGGATGTCGAAAAGAGAGGAAAGTGGCACTGAATCTAGCGGGATGACAATGACAACACCCTGATCCCATGTAGAAAAAACAGGAAAAAGGAGGTCGAAAAGGGAGGAAAGTGGGACTGAATCAAGCGGGATGACAACAGATGACACACCCTGACCCCATGTAAAAAAACAGGAAAAAGGATGTTGAAAAGGGAGGAAAGTGGCACTGAATCAAGCGGGATGACAACAGATGACAACACCCTGATCCCATGTAGAAAAAACAGGAAAAAGGATGTCGAAAAGGGAGGAAAGTGGCACTGAATCAAGCGGGATGACAACAGATGACACACCCTGATCCCATGCAGAAAAACAGGAAAAAGGATGTCGAAAAGGGAGGAAAGTGGCACTGAATCAAGCGGGATGACAACAGATGACACACCCTGATCCCATGTAGAAAAAACAGGAAAAAGGATGTCGAAAAGGGAGGAAAGTGGCACTGAATCAAGCGGGATGACAGATGACAACACCCTGATCCCATGTAAAAAAAAAACAGGAAAAAGGATGTCGAAAAGGGAGGAAAGTGGGACTGAATCAAGCGGGATGACAACAGATGACAACACCCTGATCCCATGTAGAAAAAACAGGAAAAATAATGTCAAAAAGGGAGGAAAGTGGCACTGAATCAAGCGGGATGACAACACCCTGATCCCATGTAGAAAAAACAGGAAAAAGGATGTCGAAAAGGGAGGAAAGTGGCACTGAATCAAGCGGGATGACAACAGATGACACACCCTGATCCCATGTAGAAAAAACAGGAAAAACGATGTCGAAAAGGGAGGAAAGTGGCACTGAATCAAGTGGGATGACAACATCCTGATCCCATGTAGAAAAAACAGGAAAAAGGATGTCAAAAAGGGAGGAAAGTGGGACTGAATCAAGCGGGATGACAACAGATGACACACCCTGATCCCATGTAGAAAAAACAGGAAAAAGGATGTCGAAAAGGGAGGAAAGTGGCACTGAATCAAGAGGGATGACAACAGATAACAACACCCTGATCCCATGTAGAAAAAACAGGAAAAAGGATGTCGAAAAGGGAGGAAAGTGGCACTGAATCAAGCGGGATGACAACAGATGACAACACCCTGATCCCATGTAGAAAAAACAGGAAAAAGGATGTCGAAAACGGAGGAAAGTGCGACTGAATCAAGCGGGATGACAACAGATGACACACCCTGATCCCATGTAGAAAAAACAGGAAAAAGGATGTCAAAAATGGAGGAAAGTGGCACTAAATCAAGCGGGATGACAACAGATGACAACACCCTGATCTCATGTAGAAAAAAACAGGAAAAGGGAGGAAAGTGGCACTGAATCAAGCGGGATGACAGATGACAACACCCTGATCCCATGTAGACAAAACAGGAAAAAGGATGTTGAAAAGGGAGGAAAGTGGGACTGAATCAAGCGGGATGACAACAGATGACAACACCCTGATCCCATGTAGAAAAAACAGGAAAAATAATGTCAAAAAGGGAGGAAAGTGGCACTGAATGAAGCGGGATGACAACACCCTGATCCCATGTAGAAAAAAACAGGAAAAAGGATGTCGAAAAGGGAGGAAAGTGGCACTGAATCAAGCGGGATGACAACACATGACACACCCTGATCCCATGTAGAAAAAACAGGAAAAAGGATGTTGAAAAGGGAGGAAAGTGGCACTGAATTAAGCGGGATGACAACAGATGACAACACCCTGATCCCATGTAGAAAAAACAGGAAAAAGGATGTCGAAAAGGGAGGAAAGTGGCACTGAATCAAGCGGGATGACAACACCCTGATCCCATGTAGAAAAAACAGGAAAAAGGATGTCGAAAAGAGAGGAAAGTGGCACTGAATCAAGCGGGATGACAATGACAACACCCTGATCCCATGTAGAAAAAACAGGAAAAAGGAGGTCGAAAAGGGAGGAAAGTGGGACTGAATCAAGCGGGATGACAACAGATGACACACCCTGATCCCATGTAGAAAAAACAGGAAAAAGGATGTTGAAAAGGGAGGAAAGTGGCACTGAATCAAGCGGGATGACAACAGATGACAACACCCTGATCCCATGTAGAAAAAACAGGAAAAAGGATGTCGAAAAGGGAGGAAAGTGGCACTGAATCAAGCGGGATGACAACAGATGACACACCCTGATCCCATGCAGAAAAAACAGGAAAAAGGATGTCGAAAAGGGAGGAAAGTGGCACTGAATCAAGCGGGATGACAACAGATGACACACCCTGATCCCATGTAGAAAAAACAGGAAAAAGGATGTCGAAAAGGGAGGAAAGTGGCACTGAATCAAGCGGGATGACAGATGACAACACCCTGATCCCATGTAAAAAAAAAACAGGAAAAAGGATGTCGAAAAGGGAGGAAAGTGGGACTGAATCAAGCGGGATGACAACAGATGACAACACCCTGATCCCATGTAGAAAAAACAGGAAAAATAATGTCAAAAAGGGAGGAAAGTGGCACTGAATCAAGCGGGATGACAACACCCTGATCCCATGTAGAAAAAACAGGAAAAAGGATGTCGAAAAGGGAGGAAAGTGGCACTGAATCAAGCGGGATGACAACAGATGACACACCCTGATCCCATGTAGAAAAAACAGGAAAAAGGATGTCGAAAAGGGAGGAAAGTGGCACTGAATCAAGTGGGATGACAACATCCTGATCCCATGTAGAAAAAACAGGAAAAAGGATGTCAAAAAGGGAGGAAAGTGGGACTGAATCAAGCGGGATGACAACAGATGACACACCCTGATCCCATGTAGAAAAAACAGGAAAAAGGATGTCGAAAAGGGAGGAAAGTGGCACTGAATCAAGAGGGATGACAACAGATAACAACACCCTGATCCCATGTAGAAAAAACAGGAAAAAGGATGTCGAAAAGGGAGGAAAGTGGCACTGAATCAAGCGGGATGACAACAGATGACAACACCCTGATCCCATGTAGAAAAAACAGGAAAAAGGATGTCGAAAACGGAGGAAAGTGCGACTGAATCAAGCGGGATGACAACAGATGACACACCCTGATCCCATGTAGAAAAAACAGGAAAAAGGATGTCAAAAATGGAGGAAAGTGGCACTGAATCAAGCGGGATGACAACAGATGACAACACCCTGATCTCATGTAGAAAAAAACAGGAAAAGGGAGGAAAGTGGCACTGAATCAAGCGGGATGACAGATGACAACACCCTGATCCCATGTAGACAAAACAGGAAAAAGGATGTTGAAAAGGGAGGAAAGTGGGACTGAATCAAGCGGGATGACAACAGATGACAACACCCTGATCCCATGTAGAAAAAACAGGAAAAATAATGTCAAAAAGGGAGGAAAGTGGCACTGAATGAAGCGGGATGACAACACATGACACACCCTGATCCCATGTAGAAAAAACAGGAAAAAGGATGTCGAAAAGGGAGGAAAGTGGCACTGAATCAAGCGGGATGACAACAGATGACACACCCTGATCCCATGTAGAAAAAACAGGAAAAAGGATGTTAAAAAGGGAGGAAAGTGGAACTGAATCAAGCGGGATGACAACAGATGACAACACCCTGATCCCATGTAGACAAAACAGGAAAAAGGATGTCGAAAAGGGAGGAAAGTGGCACTGAATCAAGCGGGATGACAACAGATGACAACACCCTGATCCCATGTAGAAAAAACAGGAAAAAGGATGTCGAAAAGGGAGGAAAGTGGCACTGAATCAAGCGGGATGACAACAGATGACAACACCCTGATCCCATGTAGAAAAAGCAGGAAAAAGGATGTCGAAAAGGGAGGAAAGTGGCACTGAATCAAGCGGGATGACAACAGATGACACACCTTGATCCCATGTAGAAAAAACAGGAAAAAGGAGACCGATGATGACGATAATGAGGACTGACCTGATCATCCAGACCTTTTGTTATGGCAAGACAAAATACTGCATGTGGTATGAGGAGGTGCAGTCTTGTTACAGCAGGACTGAGTCCCAAGTTTATTCTCCATGGTGGTCACAATAGGAACAAGTCTCTCATGGCCCCAAAGAAGGTAGATGTACAGATAACTTCCAGCCTCTAATGTTTTCAGTTAAGCTCATTTGCTGCTGCACACAAAAAAATCATCCAAGGAGCATTTGAAAAGGCCTATAAGGTGCAGCCGCTGTCCTGCATGAGTGAGCTCAAAGCTGTGAATACAACGTAAGGTGCAGCCGCTGTCCTGCATGAGTGAGCGCAAAGCTGTGAACACAACATTTTACTACACTTTTTGTAGTAAAATTTTTAACAGTCAACCATCTGGATAACATGACTTCAGAAAAACTTTGGCATCCAATTTCTTGTTTCAGAAGGACATTAACAGGAAACTATTCTTAAAGATTTGGTTCTGTCTACATACAATCTGAGCATCTATAGACATCATACAATGCATCAAATATTCACCAGTAGCAGAGTAAAGAATACAGACAGCTTGGTAGACTGATAAAGGCCCATTGTGGTTGCTACCTTACACATAAATGAAATATTTATTTGTAATGACATTCTATCTTTGTAAAAAAACAAGGTATGGAGGATTACCAGATAATATTTGCAATTTTAAAAGTCTTCTGGCTGAAGTAATGGCCACTGGGGTGTTTAGCAAAGTAACCACCTAAAAGAAATGCTGATATTCATTAGTACAATTCCTGAAATATCAAGAATGAATGAGTGAAAATGCAGACTTACACATACTATGCCAAAGAATGCAGTTTCTCATAATATTCCCTTTTCTCCAAGGTATGGAGATCTCAGAGTCTGTACATATAAGTTCTGGGGATTCCCTAACATCAGAAGCTGCAGAGGGGCTTGCGCTCTTAAAAAAAAAAAAAAGGTTTATAGGAGAAAATCAGTGCTCGACATTTGCTTTTCTCCTGTGTTTTCAGACATTTTTGTTTTTTCAGCATTTTTGGGGCTTGATATTACAATACAGGACTCGCAATGAAATTCATCTCTGCAGTTGCACTTTGATAAAAAAAAACATTAAATCCTTCTGACACAAAGTACAAATCCCAAAGAGGGAACAGACTCCTTGATCGAAGGTCTAATTATAAACATACCTTTAAGAAAGGTTTTACACACCATTAAATATGTTAATTAGAAGAATATAAAACATTAGTAAAACTTAGAAATGGTAATGCAATTATCTTTATGGAGTAATACAGGAGATATACATCAAATATATACTCATGAGTCTCCAGTCGTTATCTGGGGTGGGAACTGACAGGACGGCTCTCTGAAGACAAAGTCTTTTAGAGGAGTTCACAGCCACAAGAGAATCCGGTACAGAAGTCTCAGTCAGACAAGATCTGTTCTTGGAAAGCTGCAGAATCTTGTCCAGCCTCCTTGGGACAAGTGCCACAACATCAAGGTTTTACTATACAGAACGCGTCATCAGTCGTACCACCTTATCTATGAAAGGGGCCTCCCCAGAAAAAGGATGGAGGAGTCTGGAAAAGCCTCCTGTAGGGTCTTACATAGACAAGCTGTGGGTCGCCCTTCCATCTCATTTCAAAAACCTCTCCAAATCTCTTTATTCTCAACATCTGAGACACTTGGGTTTATATGCTTCTTGTATATAAATTTCTTAAACCTCAGAGGAAAAGGGCATACGGATTAATTCACATACCTTAGAATTACAGTGCAGAAGGTTCTCAACCACTCTATCTTTCTGAACAAAGAAGATGATTGTTAGAGAAATAAGCAAAGAAACACCTGCAGTAGAGCCTGATGATGTGTGTTGTACAGACTCAGCTCTCAGACCCTAAATTATGAGGCTTGAGAGAGGTAGCTAAGGAGGCACCTGATTCTCAAGGAAAAGGGGAGTCTATACACTGGAACAAAGGGTTACTGTACACAGTATGGACCCCTAGGGAGAGATAGAGGGTGAGGTAATACAGCAGTTGATTGTCCCCAGAGCTTACTGTCTGGCACTTCTGGCCATAGCCCATGACATTCCTTTTGCAGGTCATAAGGGCATAAAGCATTCCGACAGATGTATTATATATATCTTTTATTGGCCTGGGATTAAAAGGGATGTAACAGGGTACTGCAAAACCTGTCAGTGGTGCCAAAAAGCAGGTGAGACAAGAGGCAAGGTCAAAGCTCCTTTGATGCCTTCACTTGTGACTGAGAAGCTGTTTCAGAGGGTAGCTAAGGATATTGTGGGGCTTCCGAGTACCCCAAGTTCCACAGGGAAGACATCTATCCTAGTGGTAGTGGTAGGATACTAGATACCCTGAGGTGGAGGCTCTGTCCTTCATCGAGGCAGAGATGGTGGCAAATGCTTTGTTAGGCATTTTCAGCAAGGTAGGTTTCCCAAGAGAAATACTGACTGAAAGAGGTGCCAATTTCATGTCAGACCTGCTGGCTTGTCTGTGGGAGCACTGTGGGGTGAAGCACCTAAGCACCACCCCCAGACTAATGGTCTTGTGGAGAGGTTAAACTCTAGACTGAAGACCATGCTAAGGTAATTAGCAAACCATTTTAATAGAGACTGGGACAAATATTTGCCCCATCCGCTGTTTGCATACAGAGAAGTGCCCCAAGAATCCACAGATTTTTAACCCTTTGAGTTGTTGTATGGGCACAGGGTGAGGGGGACCTTGGATTTGATTCGTGATGAGTGGTGAGGGTGAGTATGAATCCCACAAGAGTCTGTTGTGACGTATGTCCTAAACCTCAGGACATTGCTTAGGGAGCTCATGGGCTTGGCCCAGGAGAACCTGGCAGGAGCCCAACAGCAGAAAAAGGTCTGGTACGAAAGCAATGCTCAAGCCTGAGAGTAAGTTGAGGGACAGCAGGTTATGGTGCTCATTTCTGTCAGACACAATAAGCTGCAGGCAGCTTGGGAAAGCCCTTCAAAGTAGTAATGAAGGTCAGTGATGTTAACTACATGGTAAAATTGCTAGGCAGGGGCAATAACTATACCATGTTAAGATGATGATCCATTACCATGATAAGGAGGCCTCTGTGCTGAGTATTTGCAGTGGATGGCAGGAAGAGTCTGAGGAGGATCTGGTGACTGATCTCAGAGGGGCTTGGACTGACATCTCAGTGGAAAGGGTAGCAATGTCCCAGCGGCTATCCACTACCCAGGCTCGAGAAATCTGAGCAGTATTACAGGGGTTTGGTTACATGTTCACTGGGAAACATGGGTGAACCCACCTGGTGCAGCAACATGCAGACACAGGACCCCAAAGACCTATCAAGCAGGTGCCTTACATGGTGACTGAGCAAGTCAGACTCGGATGGAGGAAATATAGGAAATGTTGGAAATGGGAATAATCCAGCAGCCCAACAGTCCCTGGGCCTCCCCAGTGGTGCTCGTACCAAAGAAGGATGGCAGCATCAGGTTCAGTGTGAACCACAGAAAATGAAACAGTCACACAGAGTCAGGTGCTTACCTCATGCCTAAGACAGATAAAGCCTTAGAGCAGCTGGGTGGGACTATGTATCTGACCACTACTGATCTGATATTTCCTTTGACTGAAACTCTGGTGTTTACTGTAAACAGATATTTAGTATTGCCATTTTTTTAATTATTTATTATTAACTATATCTAAATCTTTCATTGTGGCTGGTCTTTTAGAAAATATTTAACCTTTGAGAGCACTTACATTTATTTAGTGGCATTGTGGCTCCACATTCCTGAAAGTCTTGCTGCTTGGTTAAACACTACCATTGATATAAGTATTAATTTTACTAAGTGTAACTGGGTACACCCTGGTAAGAGCCTTTAAAGTAGCTGGCTTTGGGTGTTCTGTTGGCAGCAAATCTACCTCATAGTCTGGGTGGAGGTGACAGAGCGGGTAAGCTGTGCCAGCCTTTCCCAGAAGGGTGTGTATGTGTGTGAAAATCAAATCTCAGAGGACTGTGACAGCTACTTTGAGTAATACAGAGCACAGATTTCATACAGAAGGCTGTGGAGGACTTGGCTTGGAACACCCGGATAAGGACTCTGCTCTATAGTGGTCAGTCTTATTTGGGGCCCTGGAGAGAAAGCCCAGCTATAGGACTGGAGTATGCATTCTCTGTGTGCTCTTAAGGGAAAGTGTACTTGGTGTAGAGGGCTGCACATGAAAATACTGTGCATGTCTATTTTTCTCACAATGAACATTTCACACCGGTGGCAGTGGTGAGGATGGTGGCTCTTTGGTCACTGATCCACAGGAGGGATGTCACAGTAGCATCTTTGTGTGCGTTTACTTTAAGAGG
This sequence comes from Protopterus annectens, assembly GCF_019279795.1. Taxonomy (NCBI): domain Eukaryota; kingdom Metazoa; phylum Chordata; order Ceratodontiformes; family Protopteridae; genus Protopterus; species Protopterus annectens. Next base: position 331,919,605 of record NC_056744.1, on the reverse strand, counting down.
ACTAGGATAATCCATTTAGTGGCAGTAGGTGGTGGCTTGGTCTATCTGAGTCGAGAAACACATAAATCTGTAAGTGTAGTCATTTTATTGGCCAGAGGGCTTAGAAGTCATCTGCCCGTGTTTTAACTCATTACAGCAGAGTGCGCCTCCAGGCGTTTCTGCAGTTAACTCCTACTGAAGCTTCTAGGCGTCAAATTTTGTTTTTATTCACATTTGCATTAATAATTCCAAAGCCCTGCTGCATACATGGTATTAGAAGATTTCATCTTAAAGCATGCAAGATGGCAAACACAACCATATTGATATCCGACCTCTGTTTAATGCAGCTAAAGAGATACTGATTATTATTATTTGTATACTGTTTGTATTGTAATGACTTTCATATTTGTCTAAATATCTCAACATTCAGGGAACACAGACAAACTGCATAGCCTCATATGAAAGCTCACAGATGTATGAAGAAAATCCTGCTGGCAGTATGTGTCTTGCCTGAATGGTTACTGAGATATCATAAGCTGTTCATACAACACTACAAAATTGATATTCACTGCTTTTATTTTGACTTATAAACTCCAGTTTAAAGCACTGAACTGAATGAATGTCACTAACGGAAAGGTTCATTTAGCATTAATAGTTTGCCACTTACAGTTTTCTAAACACCAATGGTTCTAGTGATATGAATATCTGTTTGAACTGTAGGGTGATAGCTTCACTTTTTTAAAGGCTTAAGCCACACCCACTGGGAGTTAAAAGTACACATTCAAAGGAGCTGTATGGAGAGAATGAGTTAAATGCCTGTACAAATCTGCAGTGTTTGCTCATTGCTGCTCATCACACAGTGGTGGTTAGTAGTGCCCCAGGCACCTAGAAATCAAACATTCCCTATAAAACTACTACTGAACTGTACCAGTAACTTAGTGCGTATAGGGCAACTACTTTGCAAACCGAGTTGCACAGAGCAGCCAGTTTGCATGTTGAGGAGGACTGCCCCTTGAATTTACTACAATCTATAGTCCAGTCTAGTATCTAGCCCCAAAAGCAGCCTTGTCAGCCCACTATTAACCCCTCGTGCACTGCACCACAGCAGCTCATGTCATGGCACCCACTACTAACCCCTTGAGCACTGTTGCTGCTGAGCAGATATCATCCAACGAGAGTATAGAACGAAAGGCCGTTGAGGTAGAGATAGACCAGGTAGAGTGGGCATGGACTCCTAGAGGTGTGAGCCGATCAGTACTTTCATATGCCAACAGAATACACTGAGAGATCCATCTGGACAGTGTGATTTTAGAAACAGCCTTTCCTACGTTAAATTTGGCAAAGGAAATGAACAACTGATTAGTCCAGAGCAGCTCCAGTCATGGCACCCACAATTAACCCCTTGTGCACTGCACCACAGCAGCTCATGTCATGGCACCCACTACTAACCCCTCGTGCATCGCACCATAGCAGCTCATGTCATGGCACTGACTACTAACCCCTCATGCACTGCACCACAGCTGCTCCAATCATGGCACCCACTATTAACCCCTCATGTACTGCACCACAGCAGCTCAGGCCATGGGATCATGGATCTGCACTTTCCCAAAGTCTCAGCAGACATTTTGGAAGATACAGGTATAGAGAGACAAAGTAACAATTTTCTAATGTTCATAGGCAAGTACTAGGCTAGCTGCCCTTGCAAGCCATTTTCCCTTTTTGTGCTTGAAATAACCAATCCAATTTTTCTACAGCTTGGCCATACCTATCCCATTGTCAATAATTATATATTACCCCTAATGAGAAGAAATGAGATTGTACCATAGATAATTTGAGGGGACCCCTTCATGGGATAAAGCAATTAGGAGCTACCTCTATCCATTATTAGTACAGGGGGCAGTCCTGGAGTAAATTTTCTGTTTCCCATCCATAGATCTAAGTTGTGTTTGAATATGGACACTGAAGAACTTTGTTTTGGATGGGAAGCATCTTCCAGTGCAGCAGTATACTCTGCGAGATACATCTGTCCTTACAAACCAATCTGTTGATGTTGCAGAAGAGGTTTAGATCCCTAGTTTTCCTTCTTTAAAACTGTAGCAATCTGCTTGCTACAAAAGTCGCAAACAGTTGTAACAGTTCAGGCCACAAACGGAGCACTGCAGCACTCCGCTCTGACAATAAATAAATAAATTAATCAAAATGGTGTCTCATTTATTTAACATTTGCTTACTGGGAAAGTCGGACTTGGAACAAACACAATTTTCAGTGGAGGCCTGGGGAGATGCTCTCCAGATGTATGTATGTAAGTAACATGGGAGGAAACCAGAGGAAACCCACACAGGGAGGACATGCAAACTCCACAGAGAAGGCACCCCAGCCGAGACTCGAACAGGAGAACATCTTGGACAATGCAACCACTGCGCCATCCAAAAATTTCCATTTTAAAAGTTCATATTGCACTAAAGAGTGATCGGGATGATCAGTGGTCAGTCACTCCCGCCCAAAAGTTTGTGCCTGGGGCCAATGCCCCTCTCGACCCACACTAGCACTGGTGCAGTTAGCGATACATGGTTTAAAGACAGAGACTACCCCAGCAGTGCAAGGCATCAGTGCCTTCCACAACTTGAACTGATCAGACAATGAGTAAAAGTGGAGATGTCTCAGTCTACATCAATAAGCATACCTCTAGGTTGGTTAAACAGACGTGCTAGAGTTCCTCCACATCCAGATTACCATGGACAAAGTCCCATACCATATCCTAGCATGCTACTGGTCACCCTCTCTGTCTCATGAAACTTATAGGTTCATAGGTAGGAACTAGGCTATCGGCCCAAGGGCCTACATAAACCCAGCCAACAAGGTTCCCTGGCTTACGCCACCCAAGAAAGTTATTTTCCTGTGCCACTGTCGAGTAGAGACACAGAAGTGATCCCCAGGGTGTATTTCCTATTTTCCATCCACTCATCAAAATTTTTCTTGAAGAGTGCTAATAAAGAACTTTGCTTATAGGTTCATAAGTAGGTACTAGGCTATTGGCCCATTGGCCTATGTAGCGCATACTTAGACCTACTGGGGTCACTCATCATTCAACCAAATACCACACTCATGGAGGACTTCAACTGTCCCTCTGCAAACTGGGAATCCTACAGGACGTGAAGTTTGCAAGCACAGAGATTTCTACACTTTGTAAACAAAAACATCCTGGACCAGATAGTGCACAGGTCTACCTGAGGTACAAACATAATAGACCCTGCTACTCAAACACATGGGAGAATGCTACATCACTGCCCACCCCAACCCACCCCCATTGTTGTCTTCTCTGCTAAGAACAGACCAAAAAGAAGTCTCCTTCAAAATAAAAATCAGTTCTGTAACCCCAGTAAACCCAAGCACAGTTAGGAACTACTCCAAGGCAAACGACCTTTTATTAAGTGATAACCTGCTAAAATGTCAAGTCCCTCTAATCACAGATAATACAGCAGCTTATGTGGAATTCTTCACAGAAGCTCTGTTCTTCCATGTCAGTGATTGCATAGAAGTTGCTGTGCCTACCAGAAGTAAGCACAAACCACCCTGATGGAATCCAAAATTAAACAGGTTATACATCAAAAGTCATAATTAAAATTAAGAAATGTAACACCAAACATGATATAAACTCTCTCATCAAGCTGAATAGACTATAAAGAGGACTGCTTTGAGGTAAAGCTGGCATTCCACGCCAAGGACAACCATACGGTCCTTCCTCAACTATGTCTGAAACCTGAAATGCAGCACAGTGTGCTGGACTGTTGGTAGGGTCGTTGGTAGGGTGGTCTAATGGTTAAGGTGTTTGCCTTACAAGCGCAAGGTGCAGGGATTGAGTCTCATAAGGGATAAATGGCTAGGCTTAAAATGGCTCGCAAGGGCAGTTAGCTTAGTACTAATCTATGAACATATGAACCTATAAATGGAGTCATGTTCACGGAACCAGGAGATGTATCAAATCTGGCTGACAAATTCAGCTCCAACTTTACCTCCCTCTCACCTCAAGCCATACTCCCCAGGAAATACCATCTAACACAACCCCCTCTAACTATCAATAGGGAGCAGGTCGTAAAGGTGCTCTCTAATGCCAAGTATACAGCTTCAATGGGCCCCAATTATATCCCAGGATGCCTCTTAAATAGCCACAAATATGACCTATGACAGTTTCTGTTACAGCAGCTAAGGATGTACGGGAGGAGACTAAACAAAAAGAGAATACAAAAACTGAGAAACTGAAAGCTCTTGATATGGATAAGATACACGTATTGAATGCCTTAAGTTTTATATACAAGTACGGCAGAACTGAAGGGATTTATCTGGAAGGGAAAGAGGGCAGGAGTAAGCGGGATACGCTGATCTTCCCATTAGGAGACTGGTCTAGAATTACCTGACTTGAAGGGTTATTTAAGAACTACACAGTTAAGGCTCATATACATAACACATACATAATACTATAACTCAAAGTGGAAAGGGATTATGATGAAGCAGGGAAGGAGTTCAAGAAATAAAGTGAGAGTGGGATTTTGGATGCAGATCCTTAAGAAGAATAACAACCACCTTACAGAATATTACTAAATGTAGGTTTTGTACAACTGAATTGGAAACCGTCACACACCTTGTTGCTGGTTGCCACACAATAATGGCAGAAGGACTGTATACAGAAAGGCATAATAATGTGGCGAGACTGTTACATTGGGGATTGTGCAAACATTATGGTATTGAAGTGGCTGAAAAACACTGGAAACATGAGTCACAAAGCATCACAGAAAATGATGAAGTCTACATCACATGGGATCATCCATTATCAACAGTTCAAAATATAGATGCTAGAAAACTGGACACAGTGGTCCACGAAAAGAAGACATAAGTAGCATTTGATCATTGAAATTGTCACACCCAGTGACTACAGCATCTTGCGTACAGAGGGACACAAAGTTATAAAATATCAGGATGTCCAGGCAGAAATGACAGCAATGTGGAAGAAAGATACCCAGACAGTTCCAATAGTAGTAAGAGCAATGGGTCTTGCACAAAAATAACCTACAATTGTATTTACATGTTACCATGGGTCTACTTTGTTTCACTGAATCTCATTTCACCCTGACCACTTCGCTGAAAACACAAATTACTGAAAACTCTTTTCACTGAATCTCATTTCACTGAACTGCATTAGTACATCTGGCACTGTGTAGAGTATTGTAAGGCAAGCAAAAGGTATCTGCCCCTTTCCCCACTGTAGTGCGATCCTGGAGTCAGTATATACAGTTGGGGGTGTAGCCCCCCCCTACTTACTTTGAGTACATATTGTCTTCTGGAGAGAGTTAGTCATTGGTGTTGTAACTATGCATGTCTATTGTTTAAATTGTATTGCTTTTAAGTTTTTGGCAAAATAGAATATAAAACAAGGTAAGGTTATATATAAGGTAACAAGGTGCCCCCCACAACCCCCATAACTATATATACTAACTCCAGGATCGCACTACAGTGGAGAAAAGGGCATACACCTTTTACTTGCCTTACAATACTTAACACAGTGCCATATATACTAACTGCAATTCAGTGAAATGAGATTCAGTGAAGTGAGTTTTCAGTAATTTGAGTTTTCAGCAAAGTGGTCCAGGTGAAATGAAATTCAGTGAAATGAGATTTAACAAAACAAATTAGACCAGTTACCAATACACGCAACCCTGTATGAATTGCAGGAGTAGTCATTACTGGGCACATTGCGAGGGCTGTGAAGAGCACTTCTGTCTGACATCAAAGATTGAAATAATACCAGTTTCATAAAGTTTAATCGTACTTTGACTTAGGAATGGAGACCATTCCCTTCATGGTATTAGAAACCCAAAAGATTTGGAGAAATTAAGAGGGAAAACATTATATTCATAAAGATGCAGAAAGTATTCTAATAACCAAGCCAAAACATGAATGGAGAAAGGTGATTTTTGTCGATAGGGATGACTGCAAGTAGGGGTTCACAAAACAGACAGGAGGAGGCTGGAATTTACTGGAGAAAACTGGCAAAGGATCCAAGGTACTGGGAGCAAACTAGAGGGGGAAAGGTAACAGAGTGAGATGAGGCCAAAAAGTTTGGACTGCTGGTTGGAGTCTGACTTCCCTATCGCAGGTTGATGTCAGAGGACAGGCAAAGGGAAAGGAACAAGGGAGTCCTAAGAGGAAAAGCTGCTTTAATAATGTTTTAGTTGATTTTAGAACAGACGATGCTGTTAAAAAGTGGATAATTAGTAAGGTTATAAAATACTGTAGGACAATTATAAGACTCAATCAGTGGAGTCTAGAAAAGATTGAGAAGAGAAACTGGAAAAGCAATTTACAAAGGAACAATGGAAGGACATGTGTCTGGCTCCCAAGTATGCAACAAAGTCAACCGACGTCAGACCAAGACTTTGGAAATCCGGCCGACTGCAGGACCGCCTGATGACAGGATAACCCAAGTGTGATGACTGCAGCAGGGTAACACGATGAACATCTGGAAAAGCAATTTACAAAGGAACAATGGAAGGACATATGTCTGGCTCCCAAGTATGCAACAAAGTCAACCGACGTCAGACCAAGACTTTGGAAATCCGGCCGACTGCAGGACCGCCTGATGACAGGATAACCCAAGTGTGATGACTGCAGCAGGGTAACACGATGAACATCTGGAAAAGCAATTTACAAAGGAACAATGGAAGGACATATGTCTGGCTCCCAAGTATGCAACAAAGTTAACCGACGTTGGACCAAGACTTTGGAAATCCGGCTGACTGCAGGACCGCCTGACGACAGGATAACCAAAGTGTGATGACTGCAGCAGGGTAACACGATGAACATCTGGAAAAGCAATTTACAAAGGAACAATGGAAGGACATATGTCTGGCTCCCAAGTATGCAACAAAGTCCTGAAGTTTTAGAATTTTTGCTTGGAAGCTTTTGCATAGGTTTATACCAACGCAGACTTCAGACTTTTTCTTTAGGTAGATAGCAAATGTTGAAGGTGTGATACGGTAGAAACGGGTAACTGGGAACGTGTATTTTGGAGTGTACTGAGTTAGCAGATTTAAAAAATTTCCTGCAGCGTACTCTGTCAGAAATATTGGGGAAGCAATTGGCTGTAACTATGAAAATGATTCTTTTGAGGTGGGATACAGGATCTGAATATCTATCTAGACGTAAGACCTTATTAAAGTGTAATTATGTTGGTAGCCAAAAATGCAAGCGATAGAAGATGGAAATCAAAATTTAATCCAAGTGTGAATGAAAGAGATAAAAGAACTAGACAAGAGATCTTTAAAAAAGGAAGGAGCAAGTTACATAGAAATAAACTGAATTTATGGGAACACATGCACAATAATGTTCAGGAGGAGGAGTGAGGGTTAAAGGAAGGCAGGAACAGATTCATTTATGTAATGTTGGCCTGAAAGCCAGCTGTTATAAAGAAAGAAAAAGTACAGTTTTGTACCTACCATAAATGTAGATGTTCGAGTGCTAATACAGCTGCAGTCCTTACATATGGGTTCTCCTGCCATCAGGCGGGTCCTCGGTCGGCCGAATTCCAAAGTCTTGGTCCGGCGTCGGTTGTTGTCGCCTTCTTCCCTGACGTCAGTGCAACAGGCGTATATAAGACATGGCCGATGCCATTTTCTTCAGTCTTTCTTGCCCCAGATGTCAGGTGCCCCCAGAAGGAAGGCAATACATAATTTATATATCTATGTATAGTCATGCAATGCAATATAATCAAAAATCAGTAGTTGCAAGCAAATACACCATAGAAGGATAACCCAAACAGGTTGTTTGTGGAGGAGTTAGCCACTAGGCCTGTACCAAGAGGGGAAGGAGGGAGGGAAACCTGGACTGCAGCTGTATTAGCACTCTAACATTTACATTTATGGTAGGTACAAAACTGTACTATGTTCATCGTGCATACAGCTGCAGTCCTTACATATGGGTAGAATCCCAAAGCTACACACAGGGTGGTAGGCACTTGGTAGGCACTAGGTGGAATTAGGAGGAGCCAGAATGCCCTGCAACACAGCAGTGGCAAAGCCTGCTCTTGTTTTGGAGTATAAAGGTAGGTGGCAGTGTTTAGTGAAGGTATGCACCAAACTCCAACTGGCTGCCTCCAAAATATCTTTGGTAGGAACTCCTCTGAGGAAGGCTGTAGAGGTAGCTGTGGCCCTTGTGGAGTGGGACCGGATGCCTGTAGGCACAGATTTACCATGAAAGGAGTAACAAAAACGTATGCAGTGGCCTATCCATTTTGAAATTGTCTGTTTGGAAATTGGCTTCCCTTGAGCTCCTGCAGCATAGGACACAAAGAGTTGTTCTGATTTCCTGAACGGCTTTGTTCTGTCCAAATAGTAAAGCAGCTGTCTATGGATGTCTAAGGAATGAAGCAGCCTTTCCCCTTTGTTTTGAGGATTGGGGTAAAAGGTAGGTAAGTGTATGGCCTGATTTAAAGCTACCCTGGATACTACCTTAGGTATAAATGACGGGTTGGTTCATAGGGAAACCCTGTCCTGATGGAAGATGAGAAAGGGCTGCACAGCCACGAGGGCTTGTAATTCCGAGACCCTACGAGCAGAGGTAATAGCCAGAAGGAAAGCTGTTTTCCAGGACAAATATTGCAAATCTGTTGAAGCAGCTGGTTCAAAGGGAGGCAATGTTAATTTTTCCAGTATGTAAGTAAGATCCCAGGCTGGGATTGGTTGTTTCCTTAGAGGTCTTATATTCTTAGCCCCTCTGAGGAACTGTCTTAAGAGTGGGTGAGAGAATAAGGGTGGATCAGTGTTGTATTCTGCAGAAATGGCTGAGGCATGGATTTTAATGGAGGAGAATGACAGTCCACTGTTCAGCAGTTCAGTTAGGTACTGTAATATCTGAGGCAAATTCAGTTTTCTAGGATCCTGATCCTTTTTCTCATTCCAAGCACAAAACCGTTTCCATTTTGCAGAGTAAGCTTTTCTAGTAGATGGCCTTCTGGCTTCCAAAATGACATCCTGTACCTCCTTGAAGAGAAGGGTCTGTTGTGGTGTTAAGGAATTTTCCATGCAGCCAGATTGAGTGTCTTCAGCTGACTGTGAAGAGTTTTGTAGCTGTGCTTAGTCAGAAGGTAGAGGCATTAGAGGTAGGGTCCAGGGAGGAGAATGTGTTAGGCTCCTCAGGAGTGGATACCAGTGTTGTCTTGGCCAGTCTGGAGCAATCAGTATCATCTTTGGTCTGTCTGCTCTTGTTTTCAAAAGCACCTTGGTCAGCAGAGGAAGAGGTGGAAAGGCGTAAACTGTCCGTGCTGCCCAACTGAAAGAAAGGGCGTCCACTCTCCAGGCCTTTGGATGAAATGTCCTTGAGCAGAACTTTGTCAATTGGTGATTTTTGTGGGAGGCAAAGAGATCTATGTCTGGCCTTCCCCACGCTTGGATTATCTCTGTAAACACTTGAGGATGCAACTTCCATTCGTGAGGGTCTGTCATATTTCTGCTTAGATTGTCTGCCAGCGTGTTTTCCATACCTGGCACATACTGTGCTTGAAGCTCGATTTGCCATTCCAGAGCCCTGTTCCAAAGTGACATGGCCAGCCTGCACAGGGGGTATGAATGTGTTCCTCCCTGTTTATGTACCACATTACTGTGGTGTTGTCTGTTCTTATTAATAGTTGCCCTGGATGCAGGAGGTACTTGAAAGCTGTAATTGCATTTATCACTGCTAGCATTTCCTTTTGATTAATGTGAAGGTGCTTTTCCTTTTGGGACCATTTGCCCTGAATACACCTGTCTGTCATGTGTGCCCCCCAGGCGTAGTCTGAGGCGTCTGTTGTGATGACTTGATTTGCTTGAGGCTTGCTGAATGGTAGACCTGCGTTTGTTTGGCATGCTTGAGCCCACCATAGAAATTCCTTTTGTAAACATGGAATTAGTGGTATTATTGTTTCCAAAATGTGTCTGTGTTGAGACCATAGGTTTTTTAGGTACCATTGAAGTTTCCTCATATGCAACTTTGCACATGGGATTAGAAGAATGCAAGATGCCATGAATCCCAGAGCCTGCAGGATTTTCCTTGCAGTTAGCCTGGTACAATTTGCTAGTATTTTGAAGTACTGAGTTAGTTGCCCCTGTTTTTCTGGCGTAAGATAGGCCATCTGGGTGTTTGTGTCCAAGCTGGCACCCAGGAAAATTATTTTCTGAGATGGTGTTAGCCTGGATTTCTCTTTGTTGACTGTGTATCCCAGAGATTTCAATAACTGTGTTACGTAACCCAGATGCTCCAGAAGTATGTGCTTGCTGTCCGCTTGGATCAGGCAGTCATCCAAATAAGGGTATATTTGTATCCCTTGAAGTCTGCAGTAGGCAATTACTGATGCCAGGCATTTCGTGAATACTCTGGGCGCAGTAGATAAGCCAAAGGGCAATGCAGAGAATTGATAGTGGATTGAACCTGCAAGAAATCTGAGGTATCTTCTGCAGCTTTGTCTGATTGGGACATGCAGGTATGCCTCCTTGAGATCCAATGTTACCAGCCAAGACCCCTTGCCCAGCATGGGAAGAAGCTGCTGTAAGGTGAGCATCTTGAATTTTGGCACTAGTAGAAATGTGTTTAGGATGGATAAGTCCAAAATGGGTCTCCAATCAGTTCCCTTCCTTGGTACCAGGAATAGCCTGGAATAAAAACCTTGACCTTGCTCGTGAGTAGGTACCTCTTGAATAGCTTTCATGTCCATGAGCTTTGAAATTTGTATTTGAGCCTCTGCCCTTTGATTGTGTGGCAGGTTTGGCATGCCTCTCATTTTTGGAAGAGTGTGAAAATGAAATCTATAGCCTCTGTTTATAATGTCCAGGATCCATTTGTCTTTTGTGACATGCCAATTTTTTGAAAATAATGCCAGCTTTCCTCCCAAGGGTGCTGCCACTTGAGCCTTGTTTGGCATGCAAAGGGGAAAGTCATTGGTTTTGTTTTCTGTATTGCTGTGCATTGTCTTCGCCACCTCTTGATGCTGGAAGTTGCCATTGTCTGCCTCTATATGATCCTTGAGATTGTCCTCTGCCCCTTCCGCGTCTGTATCTACCTCTTTGGGGCTTGTCCGTGGCTGGAAAGGACCAGTTTTTTGTAGGCCAATTTCTACTAAAACGTGGTGGTTGTACCTGTAGAAAAGCCTTAACAGTTTGCATAGATTTAGCTTTTTCTTCCATTTTCCTTAGTATTTCCTCAGCATTAGTACCAAATAATACATCCTTTTGTAAAGGAGCATCTAGTAATTTAGCCTTGGCATGATCAGGCAGGGTTTGTTCCCTAAGCCAGGCATGTCTACGAATGACTGATCCTGTAACTGCTGCTCTACTTGAGGCCTCTAGAGCATCATAACCACATTGCAAGGTGTGCTTACCCACTTGTTCTGCACTATGCATCATATCCTGCAACTCCTTCAGATCTGGTTGTTCAGGTCTTTAATTGTGATAACAGAAACTGCTGATATTTAAGCATATGGAACTGACAATTTAAGGCCCTCATGGCTAGAGTGGCTGAGGTATATACCTTTTTTCCCCACCTTTCTAAGGATCTAGACTCTCTTTCGGAGGGTAATGGATTCTTAGCAGTAGAGGCCTTCATTCCCTTGGGACCCTGAGAAATGGTTTCTGGGTCAGCATTATGGCTTTTGTAAAGAAATTGGTGTGAGTTAGGAACTCTGTAGTACCTATCAGGCTTGACTGGGGCTGGAGGCAGGGAATCCGGATTAAGGCAAGCCTCCGAATAAACATCATCAAGTATGTCCAAGACAGGAGGTATCGCCAGAGGCCTGTGCTGAGGTAGTAGAAGAAATTCCCTAAGCCTTTTCTTTGAATCTGAAAAATCCTGGCCTTCCCAATGGAAGTGTTCCCTCAAGGTATGCAAGGTTTCCCCGAATGAGAGGTCCTCTGGGGGGGGATACAGAAGGAATGGACTGTTCTGCATCAGAATCTTCAAAAGGGGAGTACAAATGCTCCTCTTCATCAGAATGTTCTGAAATAATGGAGCCCTGGTCAGAAGAGGGAGATTCCTCCTCCACTCTGGGTCTCTTGTCCGGTGGGGGTTGGGAACCCCTGATAAGAGTAATTAAATCCTCAGCCATTTTGAGCATCTGCTTTTTAGGCATGGGGCCTGTAGATGGGCCCTGTGCAACAGGCCTCTGGGAGTGCATGGCTGATTTGGACTTAGTAAAGGCCTTGATGGAAAAGGAAAGAGAAGGTCTGAAGACACCATGGGTGGAAGTAGATCTGTCCACATTAAGAGGTTCAACACTCACAGTGGCTTCGGTAGCTGTAGTCAGAGTGTGGGCCGAGGAACCTGCGGTCTCGGGTACAGAGGACACCACCAGAGAAGTGTTGTCGGTAGTCAGGGGCTGCGTAGGCGCCTCACTAAGAACCGGAACACGTGCAGCCGGTCTTGGCGTGGTGTCGGTCTTTGTCCTTGCGTTTTTTGGACAAAACGGTAGTCGGAGTCTCCGACTACATTTTATAGTTAAAAGCTTTACCAAAAATGTGCTGGGCGAACTCCACCCGACGCTTAATAGTGCGTTTATTAAAGGTAGCACAAAAGCGACAGCCCGAGACGTCGTGGTCTGGGCCTAAACAAGGAATACAGAGGGAATGGAAATCCTTATGCGGTATTTGCTTCCCACAAGAAATACAATTGTTAACTTTGTCTGACATCGGTCTGAGGCAAGAAAAGTTTCCCCAACGGGGTACTTAGCTTTAAAGAAGACTTCGGTTTCCAAATTTTCGTAATTTCAGGAACTGGCCGACCGGCACTTGCGAACTGCTTCTGCTTCAGGCACCGCGCAGCAAAAAAGACTGAAGAAAATGGCGTCGGCCGTGTCTTATTTACCCCTGTCGCACTGACGTCAGGGAAGAAGGCGACAACAACCGACGCCGGACCAAGACTTTGGAATTCGGCCGACCGAGGACCCGTCTGATGGCAGGAGAACCCATATGTAAGGACTGCAGCTGTATGCACGATGAACATCATGAAGAATGCATATAAATGGCAGGAACGTTTTAATTTGGTGCGTTGCGTTTTCTTTTCTATTAATTTATGTGTGCCTTTCTCTTAAGTGACAATTTACTAAAGATGTTTAAAAAAAAAAAAAAAAAAAAAAAAAAAAAAAGAGTCTTCTTCTAGACTAAAAGACATACTCAGATAATTCCACCATGTCTCTCTTCATTGAGTCGAACTGAGTGCTTAGCAAGTCATTCACACTCACATGAACAAAATACCAGTGTCTTACTTATACTTGTGGTGAATGGACTTGAGTGCACTGGTAAAACCTGAGAGGAAGGCGCCCATTACCATTTCGTTGCCATGGCTTAAGAGTGGTACCAACTACTGAGTCACTTACAACAGGTACATTACCATGACAAGTGCACTCCCCTTGGAGCTTGAAGAGCTTAAACAAACCACTCTGGTGGCTCACTTTTGTGGTGGTAGAAGTCAAAGCAATATGTGCACAGAATGAATACTAGTGCGCTGCTGAGTTTTGCCTGCCATACACACTCTTACACACTCATTTTGGAAGGAAATTATAACGTACCTCAACACAAAAAAGTTTTAAGTTTCTCTGCAGTAGGTAGGTTTATGTTTCTCTTGCAGTAGGTAGGTTTATGTTTCTCTTGCAGTAGGTGGGTTTATGTTTCTCTGCAGTAGGTGGGTTTATGTTTCTCTGCAGTAGGTGGGTTTATGTTTCTCTGCAGTAGGTAGGTTTATGTTTCTCTGCAGTAGGTAGGTTTATGTTTCTCTTGCAGTAGGTAGGTTTATGTTTCTCTGCAGTAGGTAGGTTTAAGTTTCTCTTGCAGTATTTAGGTGTGTGGTATAACAATAAGCAGTTTATGTGAAAAGTTTGCTTCCAGCTGGAGTATTTGTACCTCTAACACATGGGCTTATTCTGTGGTAATATTGAATGGTTGCCACTAAGCACATAGCAGTTTATAACACTGCCTTAGGGTGCATTACATTAGAAGGTTAGAGGGCAAGGGAAGTTTAAAATTCTTTCACACCCTTCAACAGTGGCACTGCATACTGCCACTTGTTAGAACAAGACAGCTGCCAGTAAAAACATTTCAAAATAATTTGGCTAATTTGACTAGTAATCACTCTAGCAGTACTAGTAAGACAATTCAGAACATTTAATTTCTAAGTTCCAGTATTCACTGGGCAACATTAAAACTAATCTTACCTTTAATGCCTCAAGGAAGTCGTACATGTTGATAGGAGGTAGGGAAGCTGGCAGGGTGTCTCCGGAACATGCCAGCAGCATGGCTGCCTGTTGTTCGGCATCATCTGGCAACAGGTGGGTACCCAATGCCTGACTCACAGGAGGAACAGGACAAGATGGCGAGCTGTAAAAATTAGAAAGCCAAAACTTATGATTCATAAATATAAATAAACCCACCTGGTTAGAGCAAACAGAGAGCAGTGATATAAACAAAGTGAAGTATACTCCAGATTAACAACTTTAAAAATTAGTAAGTTAAGGGTGTTTAAACAAAATAAAGACAATGTAGGATCACTACATTTTAAAGTGATACATTTATGCATGTAAAACAAACATTAAAATGGATACTCTGGCACAGCCAAAGAAATAAAAAGGTATAAAATGGCTGAGCTGAGTAAAATGGAATTCTTAGAAATGTTAAGGTAGGAAATAAAGCCTGGGCATTTTACAAGAAAGTTTTTTGTCATACTGATCACATGTACTAAAAAAAAGTACAGTTTTGTACCTACCATAAATGTAGATGTCCGATAGACATGCAACTGCAGTCATAACATGTGGGTTGTCCTGCCTCAGGCAGCCCTCGGTCGGCCGGATTCCAAAGTCTGGGTCCGACGTCGGCTGATGTCGCATTTCTCTCCGACGTCAGAGCGGCTGGAGTACATAAGCATCAGCCGACGCCATTTTCTTCAGTGTTTCTTGCCCCAGATGCCAGGTGCCCTCCAAGGAAGGCTGTAATCAAATTGGAAGACAAAAACAGAATTCCAAACAAATAAATGAGCAATAAAACAAATACACCATAACAGATATCCCCAGCTAAGAGTAACAGGGATAGGAGTGGACCCTAGGCATAGAGGGGTATGGAGGGAGGGAAAATCCGACTGCAGTTGCATGTCTATCAGACATCTACATTTATGGTAGGTACAAAACTGTACTATGTCCTTCAAGAATGCAACTGCAGTCATAACATGTGGGTAGAATACCATAGCTTAGCTGGGGGAGGAGGTATGCTCTAGGAAAGAGATGGTGTGGCAATCAAACCCTGCAGGACTGCCGAAGCAAAGCCTGCTCTAGATCTGGAATATAGAGGGAGATTGTAGTGTTTGGAGAATGTATGCACTGAGCTCCATGTAGCAGCTTCTAAAATGTCCTTGGTAGGCACCCCTCTTAAGAATGCTGTAGAGGTGGCTGTAGCTCTGGTGGAATGTGGTCTCACATTGGCTGGAACAGTCTTTCCATGAAAGGAATAACAGAATCTGATGCAATGTCCAATCCATTTAGAAATAGTCTGTTTTGAAATTGCTTTTCCTTGGACAGCAGGGGCGTAAGCTACAAAAAGTTGTTCAGACTTCCTAGTGGCCTTGGTTCTGTCCAAGTAGTATCGAAGTTGTCTGTGAATGTCCAAGGTATGCAAAAGTCTTTCCCCCTTATTCTCGGGATTGGGGAAGAAAGCAGGCAGATGAATGGCTTGATTTAGAGAAACCCTAGATACCACCTTTGGCATAAAAGTAGGGTTGATCCTTAATGAAACCCTGTCTCTGTGGAAAATAATAAAGGGTGGTATTGCCATTAGGGCCTGTAGCTCCGAAACCCTTCTTGCTGAGGTAATTGCCAACAGGAAAGCTGTCTTCCATGAGAGAAATTGCAAGTCAACTGAAGCTGCTGGCTCAAAAGGAGGTAGAGTCAGTTTTTCTAATACAAAATTGAGGTCCCAGGCTGGCACTGGGGCCTTTCTTGGTGGCTTAATGTTCTTGATTCCCCTGAGGAATTGTCGTAGTAAGGGTGAGAGAAAACAGGAGGATCAGTGTTGTATCTAGCTGAAATAGCAGATGCATGTATCTTTATGGAAGAATATGAGAGACCGTTCTTTAACATATCTGCCAAATATTCCAAGATGAGTGGGATGTTCAACAATGATGCATCATGTCCCTTGCTGGTATTCCAATTGCTGAATCTTTTCCACTTTGCTAAGTAAACCTTTCTGGTGGATGGTCTTCGAGCCTCTGTTAGTATCCGCTGAACTTCCTTGGAGAGATAAGCTGAAGTTATTTATGGGATCTCCCAGGCTGTTAGCTGCAGTGTCTGAAGATTTGGATGCAGTGTTTCGAAATTGTGTTGAGTCAAAAGTAGAGGCCACTCTGGGAGGGCCCACCTCCTGGTGTGACATATGCTCCATAGTAGTGGGTACCAGTGTTGTCTTGGCCAATCCGGAGCTATTATGATTCCCTTGGGCTTCTCTGCTTTGATCTTTAGTAATACTGAGGTCATCAGTGGCAGAGGTGGGAATGCATAGACTGCTAGGGAGTTCCAGTTGAATGAGAGGGCATCTATTTTCCAAGCTTTTGGATGGTATGTCCTTGTGCAAAAGTTTGGTAGAAGATGGTTGAGGTGAGAGGCAAATAGGTCCACTTCTGGCTTGCCCCATGTCGAAGTGAGTTGTCTGAAGGCCTTCGGATGCAACCTCCACTCGTGTGGATCTGTGAAATTCCTGCTTAGGCTGTCCGCCAACACATTGTCTTTTCCTGGAACAAACTGGGATTGTAGCTGGATGTTTAGGCTCAGCGATTTCTCCCAAAGCTGCATTGTCAGTCTGCAAAGGGGGTAAGAGTGGGTGCCCCCCTGCTTGTTTATGTACCACATCACAGTGGTGTTGTCTGTCCGTATCATTAAATGGCCTTGCTGGAGTTGGTGTTGAAAAGCCTCGATGGCATGCATTACTGCCAGCATTTCCTTTTGGTTTATATGCAGATGTGTTTCCTTTGGAGACCATTGTCCTTGTATACACCTGCCTTCCATGTGCACCCCCCATCCAAGGTCTGAGGCGTCTGTAGTCATGGTCTGTGTTATCCGTGGTTTTTTGAATGACATACCTGTGTTTTCCTGGCTCACCGAGGCCCACCATAGGAATTCCTTTTGTAGGCATGGAATGAGTGGTATGATTGTCTCCAAGTTGTTGCGGTGTTGAGACCAAATGCTTTTTAGGTACCATTGAAGCTTCGTCATGTGTAGTTTTGCTAATGGAACCAGTAAAATGCAGGATGCCATGTAACCCAGGGCCTGTAGGAATCTCCTTGCAGTCATCTGGGTGAGTTTTGCTAAACCTTTGAAGTAATGAGTTAACTTCTCTTGCTTGTCTTCTGTCAGGTAAGACATCTGAGAGGCCGTGTCTAGTTTGGCTCCTAAGAAGATTATTTGCTGGGATGGCTGCAGTCTTGACTTTTGGAAGTTGACTGTGTATCCAAGAGCTTGAAGTAATCGTATGACATAAGCCAGGTTTTTTGTCAACATCAATTTGTCGTCCGCTTGTATGAGGCAGTCGTCCAGGTACGGGTAAATTTGTATACCCTGGAGCCTGCAATGAGCAATTACTGAAGCCAGGCATTTTGTAAATACTCTGGGGGCAGTAGATAAGCCAAATGGCAATGCTGAGAATTGATAATGCTCTGGCCCTGCAAGAAATCTGAGGTATCTTCTGCAGCTGTGTCTGATAGGGACATGCAGGTATGCCTCCTTGAGGTCCAGAGTAATCAGCCACGACTCCTTGCCCAGCATGGGAAGAAGTTGCTGTAGAGTCAGCATTTTGAACTTTGGTACTATGAGAAAGGTGTTTAATGCGGACAAGTCCAGTATTGGTCTCCATTGAGATTCTTTTCTTGGAACAAGGAACAGTCTTGAGTAAAACCCCTGGTCTTGTTCTTGTTGTGGAACTCTTTCTATTGCTTTCATTCGAGTCAGCAGAGTGATTTGCTTGATAGCCTCTGCCCTCTGATTTTGTGGTAGGTTTGGCATGCCCTGTTTTCTTGGTAAGGTATGAAAATGAAACCTGTACCCTCGGTCTATAATGTCCAAAATCCATTTGTCCTTTGTTAGTCTGTGCCAGTTTTCTGCAAACAGAGATAATTTCCCGCCCAAGGGAGCTTCTAGTTGTTCCCTGGTAGGCGGTAGTAGAGGAAAGTCATTGAGTTTGTGGTTGTTGTGCAGGTGAAACCCCTGCGTCACTTCTTTGGTTTCCCGGCTGCCATTGTCGTCCCCTGTAAGGGCCTCTGTATTGGCCTCTTCCTCGGCCACGTCTGTTCTTACCCCTTTGAAACTTTTCTGGATTAGGAAAGGACCAGTTTTTTGAAGGCCAATTCCTACTGAATCTGGGGGGTTAAACCTGGAGGAAATCTTTCACAGTCTGAATTGATTTTGCTTTTTCTTCGATGGTCTTTAACACATCCTTAGCATTTGCACCAAAAAGCTTGTTCTTTTCCAAAGGTGCATCCAGAAGTTTTGCTTTTACATGATCTGGTAGAGGTTGATCTTTTAACCAAGCATGTCTGAATCACTGCCCTGTCATAGCTGCCCTACATGAAGCTTCCAGTGCATCATATCCACACTGCAGGAAGTGATTGCTTACTTGCTGAGTGTTATGTACAGCTTCCTGCAAGGTCTTCCTGTCTAAAGGATCAGGAGAAGCTAATGCTTTTTGTAAATCTTCTAAGAGATAATCCTGATATTGTAACATATGAAAAAGGCAATTTAAAGCTCTCATAGATAAGGTAGTGGATGTGTAAACCTTTTTTGCCCCATCTCTCTAATGACCTAGCTTCCCTGTTGGAGGGCAAAGGATTTTTTGAGGTGGAGGCTGAAACTCCTTTAGGCCCCTGTGAAATGGTTTCCAAATCAGCAGTATGGGCCCTGAATAAATGGGAATGAGTTTCTGGGACCCTGTAATACCTGTCTGGCTTGGCTGGAGCAGGAGGAAGAGAATCAGGGGTAGCACTAGAGTCAGAATACAAATCATCCAGAACATCAAGTACAGGAGGAATAGCTAAGGGCCTGTGCTGAGGCTTCTTAAGGAAAGTCCTAAGGCATTTCTTAGAATCAGAATATTCCTGACCTTGCCACTTGAAATGTTCCCTCATGGTGTGCAGAACTTCCCCAAAAGAAATATCCTCAGGAGGGGAGGCCAAAGGGATGGAATCTTCTGCATCCGAGTCCTCATAGGTCTGGAAGAGCTCTTCCTGACTATCAGAGTGGACAGAGCCCTCAGAGTCTTCATCTGAAGGAGTAGGGTCAGAGGGTTCAACCCGGGGCCTTTTATCAGGAGGAGGCTGGGATGCTCTCTCAGGATGGGCCTGTGAACCTCTAATCATGGAAATTAAATCAGCAGCCATGGACATAATTTGTGTCTCCGGAGTCGGCTGAGGTAAGGATTTAGAAGTAATATGCTTTGTTTTGCTGGCTGCCTTAGCCCTAGTGTAGGCCTTAATAGACATGGCCATAGGAGGCCTGGCAGCTCCACGTGCAGGAGTGACCTTGTCTACAGCGATGGTCTCGGGCATTTCCTCGGTTTCGGTATCCGGAGGAAAATCTATAACTGGCGTCGGAGTAATGTCTGGAATCGGAGTCGCCGGTATCGGTGTCTTCGGTTCGGAGCGGTGGAGAGACCGTCTCAGAGGGAACCGGAGCACTCGTGCTAGGTTTTGGCGTGGAGTCGGTGGTAAACGCGGGCCGAGGATGTCGGTCCCGGTCTTTTCGCTTTTTGGGAGTTTGCGATGTCGGAAGATCCGACGGCATGGTGTAAGCAAATTTATCGCCGAAAAAATCTTCAGCGAACTCCGCCCAGCGCCTGAGAGTGCGCTTGTTGAAGCGAGCACAGGCTACATAGGCCGAGACGTCGTGGTCTGGGCCCAGGCAAGGGGGGCAGTAAGAGTGGAAATCCTTATGAGGTATTTGTTTACCACAAAAAAGACAATTGTTAACTTTTTCAGTAATTTCTGACATCGACTGAGGCAAGAAAAGGTCCCCAACGGGGTACTTAGCTTTTTTGATGACTTCGGTATTGTAGAATACAGGAGCTGACCGACCGGCACTTGCGAACTGCTTCTGCTTCGGGCACCGCGCGGCAAGAAAGACTGAAGAAAATGGCGTCGGCTGATGCTTATGTATTCCAGCCGCTCCGACGTCGGAAAGAAATGCGACATCAGCCGACGTCGGACCCAGACTTTGGAATCCGGCCGACCGAGGGCTGCCTGAGGCAGGACAACCCACATGTTATGACTGCAGTTGCATTCTTGAAGGACATCTACTACACTTCACAACTAAACAAATAATTTTATATGCATGTTTTGTCGGTTCTTCCAGGATACTACATAGTACTGGTGCTTTTCTTTAAAATGTGGCACATACGGGGTGGGTGGGTGGGGGGTGTAAAATCCATTTCAATTATTCAGTACCATGTACCCACACCATTCACTAGTGTTATAAGCATGTCCAATCTACCAAAAAATTCTAATCATCCTGGCACAGGTGGGCCCTAAATGGTCTTCAACAAACACCAGAAGAATCTTCCAGTTATTTTATTCAGTGTGGCATCTGCAATCAAAAGAAAAAGTATCAACGCAGCTCTGGGCACCAAGAAAAATGTTATCAATGCAGCTCTAGGCACCAAGAATATGTCATCAACGCAGCTCTGGGCACCAAGAAAATGTGATCAACGCAGCTCTGGGCACCAAGAAAATGTCATCAACGCAGCTCTGGGCACCAAGAAAATGTTATCAACGCAGCTCTAGGCACCAAGAAAATGTTATCAACGCAGCTCTGGGCACCAAGAAAATGTTGCTGTTCACATGAAACTTTGCACTTCCAAATAGTAAATATTGTTTTACTTTCCGTACAAAAAAATCAAGGGGAATTCTCTCTATTTTCAGAGCAAGGAGACAGAAAAACAGAATGTTTTGTGTGCTCTAGTCAGCCTCTATAGAACTTTTTTTGGCTAAGTAGAAAAGAAAATTGTTCAAGGACATGAAAGCTGTTGCATTTTCAATCAAGTCTGCATAAATCAAACCAATATCACTCCAGCAATTGTATCACAGAAAAGAAACAGTTGTTGGAGAATTCACTTCAAAAACCTACTAGTCTACAATAGGTTATGTGACTTAGAACCCTTACTATCTTCAACCGCAAGCCCTTTAGTTACTCTGAAAGAACACGCTGTTGTGTATCTCATGAACAACAACAAGAGTGAATCTATTCTGATCAGCTAGAGGAGAAAGACAGTTTACCTTGGAACAGGTTCGGCAAAGCTTTCCTGTACAGGGGATATACTGTGCATAAACATTTGTTCCCTTTTTTGCTAAATGTTGAAATTACCTTTTGTCTGGCGTGGCCAAGGATGAACACAGGATAGCAGCAGATTCCTTCAGCTCCACCAATTTCATTACATTGACAGGAATTAATTACTTAAAAAATTAATTTTTGAAGTAATTTTCTTTCTAAATATGTTTGTTTTATATAGTTCTTGAACTAGATCTAAAAAAGAAAGGAAATCTTAATAATATTACTGTCAGAAATTACTTTGGAAATTTTCCTGTCAGTTTATCAGTCTGAAATGAGTTCCAGTAAGACAAATTCTCAAGACTCCAGCATCAAGAAAGAACTTCAGTCTCTGATAATTATAAGTCCAGCAACTTACTGCTAAGATGGATAAAATGGATACTAAAATAGACACTTTCATAGAAAAAAACTACAAAACAAATAGACTTGTTACATATGGACCTGCAACAACAGAAGATCCAGATGACAGGCATAGAAGAAGCTGTGAATGACATGGAAAATAGAATACATGAAGAGGAAATCAACATTGAGTTTCTGCTGAAACAAAATACACATTTACAAACAAAGCTGGATGACCTGGAAAATAGATCTAGGCGCAATAACATTAGGATTTTGGACTGCCAGAAAATATTGAAGGTAACAATATTACTTCTTTTTTAACAACATGGCTCCCTAAAACTTTAGATTTACCAGAAGAATTCTCTTTTGGTATCGAAAGAGCACATAGATCTATAGCTAATACTAACTCTAACAAAAACTATCCTAGATCAGTTATAGTTAGATTTCTATCATCTTTTGATAAAGAGATGGTTCTTAAATCTGCTTGGGCTAAAGCTCCTGTTAAGATTAATGAAACAACTGTGCGTTTTGACAATGACTATTCTTCCATGGTATTAGCTAAAGCCATAGTTTTTCTGCCACTAATAAGGAGCTTAAAAAGCACAGTTTAAAACATACCTTCTGTTTCCTGCCAAGCTTAAAATCTTCCTTCCTGATGGTCCTAAAATTTTCGATGACTTAGACTCTGCTTTACTGTTTATCAAAAAAATAAGATTTTGGAAAAAATAGAAGAAATGGAATGGGCTAGTCCTTCGTTAAAGAGACTGGCAACTGAAACTTCGTGGAAGACTTCAGAGAAGAAGAAGAGACTGTACTATGTTTTTTTTTCTCTCTCATCATTTTATTTTATTATTAATCTTTTTAAATATAGTTCCTGCATTTCAAGAAGCAACAAATATTTTGAAAAAGATTTAATCAAAGTTATTCTCTGTGTGCAAAGAAATGTTTTGTTTCATAACTAGTCAAAATATCTGGAGATTTAATGGCAAGCTGTGATTTAACTTGTTTCTCTTTCTGAAGAGGAAAAATAAGGTCAGTAATTTGATACATTTTTTTTCCTTTAAAAGTTTATATGTTCTTCAAATGCTATTCCTAATTATACTTTCTTGATTACACTGCTTATGCTTGTTTGTAAATAATCTGTCATGCTTTAACTAATAATAATTAGAACTAAATAATAGTAAATAATATGTTTTATTTTTAACTCTATTAATATAAACAGTAAGTAACATTCTATTGTATATACTTCTTATAGCTTTCTCTTACATTTTTTTATTTCTGCCTTACACCCTTTTACTTTCTATTCTCTTTTCTTTTCTTTATTAATATATATACATGCTTTTGATCATATAGACACAGTAAATAATAAGATTTGCATAGGAGTTGAGTTGGGACAAAAATGTTGAGTTTTGTTACTTATTAATAATTTTGGGCTTGATTTCACTTACATTGAGTTTGTAATAACCTGTAGAATGCATTGTGAAGGTTTTGTCATGTTTAGATGCATTTACACTGCTAAATGAATGTTTGTCACTAGTTTTTAATAAGTTTCCCGCCAAAATGTTAAGAGAGACAATTTGAGATGTGGGCTGTCTCATGCACAGTGTCCATGAGCTACTTCAAAAGCTTCAACTCTCAGAATTCTCACAGAGAAGCTGAAAGCAGCTAGTCTCACCTTTGACCTAGATATCACACTGACACATCACAGATACAGGAATGACACTACCTAATTATACTTTCTTGATTACACTGCTTATGCTTGTTTGTAAATAATCTGTCATGCTTTAACTAATAATAATTAGAACTAAATAATAGTAAATAATATGTTTTATTTTTAACTCTATTAATATAAACAGTAAGTAATATTCTATTGTATATACTTCTTATAGCTTTCTCTTACATTTTTTTTTTATTTCTGCCTTACACCCTTTTACTTTCTACTCTCTTTTCTTTTCTTTATTAATATATAGAAATACTTTTGATCATATAGACACAGTAAATAATAAGATTAGCATAGGAGTTGAGTTGGGACAAAATGTTGAGTTTGTTACTTATTAATAATTTTGGGCTTGATTTCACTTACATAGAGTCTGTAATAACCTGTAGAATGCATTGTGAAGGTTTTGTCATGTTTAGATGCATTTACACTGCTAAATGAATGTTTGTCACTAGTTTTAATAAGTTTCCCAAAATGTTAAGAGAGACAATCTGGGATGTGGGCTGTCTCATGCACAGTGTCCATGAGCTACTTCAAAAGCTTCAACTCTCAAAATTCTCACAGAGAAGCTGAAAGCAGCTGGTCTCACCTTTGACCTAGATATCACACTGACACATCACAGATACAGGAATAGCAGATTAATAATATGTGTTAAAAACCTATG
The DNA here is from genome assembly GCF_019279795.1 of Protopterus annectens. Classification (NCBI taxonomy): domain Eukaryota; kingdom Metazoa; phylum Chordata; order Ceratodontiformes; family Protopteridae; genus Protopterus; species Protopterus annectens. The sequence continues at coordinate 331,895,545 of NC_056744.1, read as the reverse complement.
TCCCAAACATATACATTACTATAACTCATTTAATTCATCTGATTGACAAGCATAAATAATTTTATAACTCTATACTAGAAGAAATTGTCATGTGATATATTTTAAAGCAGTAGTATAGCATGTTTGTAAAATCTGGTTACTAAAATGTGTTTGCTGTGCATTATTTTGTATAAAGCAGACAGATTTATTGAAGGGACAGCAATGTAAGATGGTGCTCAGTAAAGATACAACTTAGTGAGATCATATATATATATATATATATATATATGTATGTGTGTGTGTGTGTGTATGTGTGTGTGTATGTGTGTGTGTGTGTGTGTGTGTGTGTGTGTGTGTGTGTGTGTGTGTGTGTGTGTGTGTATGTATATATATATATATATATATATATATATATATATATATATACATGTGTATATGTGTGTGTATGTATGTATATATATATATATATATATATATATATATATATATGTGTGTGTGTGTGTGTGTGTATGTAGATATGTATATAAATGTTTCTGAGAATCTGCTTAACTATGAAGTATGATTTATAACAATTTCTATGAATACAATATTTTATTCTATTGGCAATAATGAGTTTGAGTAAATGCTCATATACAAGCAATTCAAGGTTTTTTTGGAAGCTGTTAACTGTATTTACATGACAGAAAATAGATGCATCCTAATATATGTAATGTCTGAATCATATTAGCCAAAGTTTTTGATTTAAATGAATGTTAGAACTTATTTTTCTCTCCTCTTGATTTCTAACATCAAGATTATTTGAATGTTATTTGAATACAAGTGTTTTATATTACATGGATGTATACAGTAGTATGAACAGTTTAAAAAAAAAAAAAAAGGTTTATTTTAGTTTATATGATGCTGTTTTACCAAATGTGTAGTCTTGTCTTGCTAGATAATTGAATTGAAAACTGTTAACTTCAGTTAAATATAACTAGTATTAAATTGATAAGGTGGTAGCTGACGTACTGCTGCTTAGGGTAGGGGGTTAACTTGAGTGGTAAATACTACTCTAAGTTGGAGTTTACACCTCCAGGCTGGATGCAAGGTTTAATCCTTAAATTATTTTCACTTGTTCATTGTTATTTGTATATAGTTTTGACATCCACAATATATTTTGTACATTCATTGTCACTACAAGCAAAATTGAATCCTATATGAAATCCCATAAGAGATTCAATAAATACAGCTATATTTAAAGGTACACCTAAAGGAGGAGATGTAACATTACTTATCTTGTTATTTGTTATTTTGATCATAAGATTCTTAAGTTTTAAAAATGCCAAATGACATCTTTAAAAGGAATTTCTTTAAACATTAACGGATTGAATAATCCATGTAAAAGGGCAAGCCTAATAAGATACATTAATTTACATAAGGCCAACTTAGTCTTCCTACAAGAAACCCATCTCTTGAAAGAGATGTTGATAAACTAGCCACAAACAAATATACAGTATTGGTTAGTTCAGAGCACACTCAGAAAAGAAGAGGAGTGGCTATTTTATGGAATAAAAGTATGCCCATTCCTAAAACCATTAAGTCTTATCAGGATGACAAAGGAATGTTTTGTATGGTTACAATACAAATTAATGGGAAGACTTACACTTTAATTAATGTATATTGGATACCTGGAATTGGTATTAATACAGTGAAACATCATCTTGATAAGATCATATCATTCTCTATAGGAGATATTATTTTAGCTGGTGACTTTAATTGTATACTACATGAAAGTGATACTACCACTATAGGAAAGAGAAGAATTACATCTAATGCAAAACATTTAAAGGATTTTGCTAATTCTTATCATTTGAATGATATTAATAATCAGATAGATTCAAAATCATTACCATACACCTTTTTTCTAACAGATACAAAATTTATTCAAAAATAGATAGGGTCTTTATTTCTAACCAGATGGTAACAGATTTAATTAATTCCAAAATCATTTCATGTCCTATATCTGATCATAATTCAATTGTTTTTGAATTCATGATAAAAATACTCATAATGTTCAGATCAAAAGGATACCAGCATACTTAACTCAACTAAAATACTATAAAGAATATATACTTTCAGAAGTAAAACATTTTTTAGACATAAATAACACTCCTGAAGTCTCCATTGTTTATGTTTGGGATGCCTTAAAATCATATCTATATGGACAAAGTATCAGATGGTATAATAATAAAAGGAAATCTTGGGATAAGGAATTGTTAGATATTCAAAGTAAATTAGACTCTTATAAACATAATAATAAAGAAAATATTATGGACAAGAAAGTTATTGAAGAATTAAACAAACTAAATGAGAAATACAAAGAAATTTTAACTCATAAAGTAAAAATAACTTTAGAGAAATACAAGTTTTTGTCTTATTCAATAAGCCCCAAATACTTACATAGACTTAAAAATAAAACAAAAAGGTTGAATAAACAAAACCATATCAAAGAAATCTTTTCTCTAAGGAAAAAGAAGAATGTTTCTAGTATACCAGAAATACTAGATGAATTTAGAAATCACTTTCACAAAATTAACCATAATAATATTAACATGGAACCTAAAGATAAAATAAAGGAGTTTATAACCACAAATATGAATAAAAGCTTAATAAACAACAAATTAAACTATTGGACAAGAGTATTTCATATACAGAAGTTATTACACAAATAAATAAGCTTAAATCAAACAAAGCACCGGGTAATGATGGTATTATACCAGAGATATATAAAATCCTTTCTAAAAATACATATTCATTAATACATAAGGTTTTTATTTTGGCCCAAACTGAGTTAATAACCCCCCCATCTTGGCAATATACATTTATTTCGCCAATTTTAAAACCTAATAAAGATCCAACTAGATGTTCTGCATATCGGCCCATCTCATTACTTAATGTTGATTATAAAATGTTTATGAATATCTTTGCTGATAGATTGAAGACAATCATTCCGGCATTATAGATATAGATCAGACAGGCTTCATTGTAAATAGAAATACTTTTGATAATATAAGAAGAACTTTAACATTAATAGATTTTGCAAATAGGAAAAAGAAAGATTTAACACTTATTAGTCTTGATATAAGTTCAGCATTTGATTCAGTAAGTTGGGACTATCTGTTTACCTTAATGAAGTGCACAAACTTCTCGGATGCATTTGTAAATCTAATTGAACATTTATACAAAGGAACATTGGCTTATATTAAGGTAGGAACATATGTTTCACAAAAAATACCCATTCTTAAAGGTACAAAACAAGGATGTCCACTTTCTCCACTATTATTCACTTTAGTAATGGAGCCTTGGGCTAATTTGATCAGAAACAGTACTGACATAGAGGGTTTTGAAATAGATGAAAATACAACATCCAAAATTCAACTTTTTGCAGATGATGTTCTAATTACATCAGCAGGATCTAATTCTTCTATACAGTCTCTATTTGATAACATTATGAATTTTAAAAGTATTTCTGGTTTAATATTAAATGAAGAAAAAACTAAAATACTACCTATATATACACGAAAAAATATTCTCATTAGTG